>NC_051178.1:108524382-108624381 GCF_013339695.2 Rhipicephalus sanguineus | reverse complement strand
TGCCTGTCTGTGCTCCCGTGATGCCTCACGTCGCTTCTCTCGTCGCCTTCCCGGATTTCTTGATCCACCAACTTTTTGGCTTTCTCTTTCCTGTCCAACAAATGTTTTCTTCTCTTTTTCCATTTCTTTTGTGATTATATGTAGCAGCTCACTATACTTCCGTCTTTGCCGGCGTTCGTCTACTTTTTTCTTCGACTCTGCGGCTACATTCGTTTATTTGTTTGTCATTTGATACAAGCTGCCAATTTTGATTCTATGTTTCTTATTTTCAGTTTTTATCCCATTTGTAATATTATCGTTTATGATCACTACCCAAGCTGTTAATGCCTTCCTCGTCTATTCTCATCTCTCTAAGTTTGTCATATATTCCTTCTTCATGAGACATAATCAATGCTCGATTGCCTGTTTCCGACTTCCCACGTGATCTGCCCCTCACCACTCGGCCCCACGTTAACTATCTCAGACTATTTTGCTGCTCGCAGAGATCTACCAATAACTTGCCATTGTGTCTGAATATCCGTCAGGTCACGAATGTGAGCGTTCAATGTCCCCTAAAGGATTATTTCGGCATCATGCCCAAATTCTTTAATATCGGTGCTTATGCATTTCACTATCTCCAGATTCTTTTCTCTGCAGTTATTCCCCTCCACAAGTATGCTACACCTACCACGTTTTCTTTCCACCTACTGTGCCCGAAACCCAAAGGTGCTCTGAACACGTCTGCTTCACTCTATCCCATTTTGTTCTGCTATGATTAGCATTCCAACACCCCCACCTCTCCTTTCTGATGTGATCCTGTTACATCCTTCCCAAATATAATTGTCAATATGTGGTGGCTCTTCCAGTCTCTAAGGTGTGTTTCTGTACCGCATAAAACCCTATCGTTCCTTGTTTAACTGTCCCTCAATCTCTAACCATTTTTCCTTTTTTCTGCCCCCTGCATGTTAATGTAACTAATTGCAACACGCCTTCTCCCTTCTTTTACCTTTTTCTCTGGTTTTTCGCTATACGCCTGTCAAAGAGTCCCCCTGGTTGTTTTCCTCATTACAGCTCTACCCTGGGCACCGAAGGGCCCGCGTGCCCCCCAAAAAAGCTACTGCGCGTCCCGCAATCGCCAACCCACCTCATGACCAAGCCTCCTATCGAAGTGTATTCCGTCTCTTTGAAAACCACCCCACCTGTGCACCTCTCTGTTTATTTCCACTACCTCGATGCCTTTCTCTCGACTCATATGCCATATCTCTTTTTGCGTCGACAACCGCTCTTTGCAGTTGACGTCACGCACCGGTACCCTCCGGTATTGTGCATACCACTATCTGCACCTGAGGGGAAATGGCGCGCATGTCATCTACCCCTTTCGCTAATGTGGTCGCTAGTTCGGCTGATTCTTATTCAGACGTCGTTTAGACCTCCCGGCGATTATCACGAGGTTACGTCCATTAGCCTTAGTTGCGAGTTTTGCGCTAGCTTGTCTCATCACTGATCCCATCCCATGTCCCGGGAACTTCCCTATTAAAATCGTTTTGTCGCCTCTCACCCTTTCTTTGACTGCTTCTGCGCATCTAACTAAATTCGAGTCCCGGGCGATTATCACGTGTTCCGACTTTTCTGCTGGACTCTCCCGCACCTGCCACTGCCTCGGTTATTAGCGCGTGCCACTGCTGCTGTATTGTCCCCTCCCCTTCCCAAAACTACTTCGCGGAATGTGACCCTTGCACCTGTCTTTTCCAAACCTGTTTCCCCCTTCGCGTCTACCATTGTAGGGGTCGGTGCCCCTCTGTTCCTCTGTCGCTTGCTACCTTTTGCTAACCCCTCCTCGGCTGACTTAAGCCTTTCCCCCATAGCCATCGTTTTTTCCCGCTCTGTCGCCAACGCATTTTCCAGCTCGGCGATTCTTACCATGAGCTCATTCTGGGCCGCCATCATTATTTCCATTTTCGCCTCTAACTCGCATTGCTTACACTTGGCGTCAGCTCCTCTGTCTTCTCATCCGTACCAACCGTCTATTTTCCTCCCATTCCGCACCCTGAACACTTTACGGTCTTTTGACCATGTCTAGATCGTTCACACGGCGGATTAAATACACTTAAAGCCAAACGATATCACTAAACGTCCGCGAGTATGCTACACTGCAAATCACATGTGTACCTTTCAGCCACGTGGTGTCCGAACAAACAAATAATAATAATAAAAAAGAGAACCCAGGGCACTGTCACACAGGAAACAGTACAAAGTTGTAAGCCCTATTAACGTTCAATCTAGTAGGCTTATGTACTCATATAACTAAAAAAAAACAAGCTAGAATCATGCAAAAAAAAAAAAAAAAAACTTATCTGACGCTTGTCCATTCCGGAGCCCACGAAAACACGTCCGTTCTTAGCAGTCCGCGCGAGAGGGCGCCACTTCTGGGAGCGCCCTAGTGACAAAACATCAGAAACTTTCCGCTGATGGGATGGTGGCGCCCTCTCCCCGGCCTAGTGGCGAAGCCCTGCGGCTGTTTCGCTAGAACTGCGTGATTAAGGATGGACACCGTTCGCCTTCGGTATATAAGTGCACTGCACTTAAAAAACCCACTGCCGTGAAAAAAAACAAAAAACAAAAAGAAAACACGTGACACGCTCACGTCGAAAAACTCTTCCCCACAGCTGACGCGTACAAAAAAAATATAAACAAAACTGAAATAAAATTTCTTTCCGGGAGCTGGTGTTTCAACCCGTGTCAACGCAAGCCGAAAGCGAGCGCGTTGACCAGGGGGGGATCGGAGATCCTCTGTTCGTTCCGCGTTCGTTCTGGCGGTGTTACAGTCACAAAAGTGGGCGGTCCGCAGCTCACTTCCGCCGAGAGGAAGAGGACAGCCAATCGTCAGCGGTGAGCGGCGAGCTTTCCGGAAGTAGACGCGCATCGTTTGTCCTCAGCAAGGGGACCGTATTTCAAAACGAGTGTTTTCTCGCCTTCTAATAATACAGTTGTTTACGAAAATATATTGTTTTTCTTTTCAAGCTCAAAATAGTTTCGAAACAGCAATAGGGTTGAGCGCTGATATTTATGATTTTAGTTTTTCTAACGTGCTGGCTATGGAAGTCGCGCACGCGAAAGAAAAAAAAAAAAGTAGCGGTTGGCGCGTTTTTCAAGATGTCGTCCCACCGGAGTGTCTGGCTTGGCTCCTGTCGAATCGTCAAAAGGAGCTTCTTGGTGGCTTTTATAAAAGAGCACCCACAGATCCTACGCCGTCGTGCCCACTGGGGCCGTCGTTCACGAGTGAGGACCGGGCCGACACGTGGCAGTAGTTGGTAGCGCTTTTTGAATTAAGTCCCTGCGCGTAAGACCACAGCCCGTGGCAGGCCCGTTCATTTTGTTCGCACTGTTCGTTTCGAGAACAGAAAGCGACGCCGCACTCGCTCATGTCTTCAGACGCATCTCGCACCTCAACCGCAGCAGGGGCGTAGGCAGAAATTTTTTTCGGGGGGGGGGGGGGGCACCTCCTTGATCTGTAGTGGGGACGAGCAGGTGTGCGAGTGTCCATTTTCGGCTCTGTATGCTATGGCAAAAAAAAAAATTTCGGGGGGGGGGCACGGGCCCGGTGTGCCCTAACGTGGCTACGCCCCTGACCGCAAGAGAAGCACACGTCGCAAGCGCCAGTTTCTCAAAATCAGCTGTTGCGGCAGGCACGCAACCGCCGCGTCATGCCGTGTGAAGCCGTTTGTTCGCGTCGAGAGAACGCGTGCGAACGGTCTCGCGCTCCGTTCGTTTGTAGCAGACGACATGCGCGTTATGACGCGGTATGACGTCAACCAAAAAATAAAATCAAGCAAAACGAAAAATGGCTACGCCCCTCAGAGAATGGTTTTTTCGGCTTCGGCCAATCGCGTACGCCGCCAGAACGGGTACAGAACGAACGGCGCAGAACAGAGATCTCCGATCACCCCACTCGTTATGTCGCGAGATGACGTCACCAAAAAAGAAAAGATCAAGCAAAAAAAAAGAAATGGCGACAACCCCCCGGCCTTGAGTGGCATCTCCCGCTTCAGCCAATCAGCCGGCGCTTGTTCTTCCCCAGGAGAACGAACAAGCGGAACGAACAGATCTCCGATCGCCCCCCAGTTACAATGAGCGCACGTTTGCCCAGCATGAACTGAACTGAAGCATAAGAATGCGTTCTACCGGCGATGCAAAAGAAAAAAAAAAACAACAGAAAAACAATGGGAAACGGTACGCTTACTATATGGGCTTTTATAAAAATATATCATGTTTGGCTGCCTAAAAGCGATGTGCTGGACAACGAGTAAGGTTGATATCAGGAATTGCCATTTCAGAAAATTACGACTTCGAGAAAATATAATTTCGAACCCGCTTCTCCTTGATCGCGTGATGGGTTTCTTCATCGGGGGGCCGTTTTAGAGGCTGAAGAAAGCTGGAAAGGCCATGAAAGACGTCATAAACGTATTTCAGCGCAAAAAACAGGCAACAGACGAGTAAGAGGACAAGGACACAGCGCATATCGCTGTGTCCTTGTCCTCTTACTCGTCCTGTTGCCTGTTTTTGCGCTGAACTACGTTATGACTGACTCGTTCCAACTCGCCCAACAAGCACGTTGCCATGAAAGACGCCAAGCCGATTTAGCCCGAAAACAGCGTTTCGGGGACGGCCGCTATCTCTAATAAAACTGAACATTTACGTTAGGAAGAGCATAACGCAATGCGAAAGAAGAAAGAAAGAAATCAAGGAAGATAGAAGAAAGAGTCAAGAAGAAAGAAGGAACTCAAGAATGAAAGAAAGAGAGAAAGAAGAAATCAATAAAGAGAGAAATCAGGAAGAAAGAAAGAAAGAAATCAAGGAAGATAGAAAGAAAGAAAGAACTCAAGAATGAAAGAAAGAGGAAGAGAAATCAAGAAAGAAAGGAAGAAAAAAGATAGAAAGAAAGAAAGAAAGACAGACGGAAGGAAATTAAGATAGAAAGAAAGAAAGACAGAAAGAAGGAAAGAAACGAAGAAATCAAGAAAGAAAGAAAGAAGAAAAGAAAGAAAGAAAGAAAAAGAAGGAGAAATCAAGAAAGGAAGAAAGAAAGAAATCAAGAAAGAAAGAAAGAAAGAAAGAAAGAAAGAAAGAAAGAAAGAAAGAAAGAAAGAAAGAAAGAAAGAAAGTAGGTCAGGCACGTCCACACCAAGCTTCGCTTGCCCCCATTTCACGTCCGGGGAAGGGCTCGTGAATTTTTTCTGAATAATTCGCTAGCGACATGCATATCTATCATTACGAAAAGTCCGACCGATCCCGGTTCGATATCTGACGGAGCAGGTATGCTCGCGGACAATTTTTTGGGCGGAATGAAGTGAAGGCCATTGAGTTAAATTGCGCGAATGCTACCGATAATGTGTGTCCCACATACGCGCCCGCTTTACCTACGTGAGAAGTAAAAAAAAGGGCACCGTCTACGGTGACGGGGCCCGTCAGCGCAGTACCGTCGTAAAAGTGAGGGGGCCCGTCAGCGTAGTGTAAATCGTAATAGTGAGGGGGCCCGTCAAAATAACGATGCAAATATAGTGACAGGCCCCGTCAGCGTAAAGCAGTGACCACTGTGACGGGGCCCGTCAGCTTAGTGATATCGTAAAAGTGAGGAGACCCGACAGCGCAGTAAAATGGTAAAAATGAGGGGTCCCGTCTCTGTAGTGTAATCGGTATAATGGTAAAAATGAAGGGAGCCGTTACCGTAAATTTGTAATCGTTTTAGACGCTACCATGCTGCTGCTTTGGTGACGTAGTGGGTAAGCGCGCTGTTCTAAAAGGGGCAGTGCTGCCGGTCTTCAGATCAATCCCTGTTCTGTAAATTTTTCCACCTGACTGAACGGGCTCGCAGAGTGGCAGCCGCAGCGGAGCCCTGGTCTGAGCTCCCCTTTCACCACCACATTAAACGCGCAGACACTACCGCATCGAGTCAATACAGTCGTAATGATGTCGTAATAGGGAGGTAGCCCGTCATAACCGCGCTCATAGCGGTGCTGTCGGTGCTCATACTGAAGTGATTGGAGTAGTTTCGATTGTTTTTATTATTTACTGCGGCGCGAGGTGACGGCGTTCAGGCTCGCTACGGCTTCCTCCGCTCAGCGTAGGATATAGCTACGCTGCTAGACGCACGTTCATTCTTGCGTATTCGGTTCATGGACTCGGTCACACCTTGTGGTTTACTCAAGCCCGCAGCCGCACCGGCTTACACTTAAAACTTAAAAGCCGCCAGACGACCGGTCACGCCCGCGTCTTCGGCGCGTTCGCATTTGAATCGACGAGAACCATACGGAACACACCTCGATGCCGTGGGAAAAGCGCCGTCTCTGGATTGGAAGGCAGCTATAGAGAGCGCACCATATATGTACCGCACCGTGGAGAGTTCGCATGTCTAACGACGTTTGTATTAGCACACATTGATGAGACGAAAGCGACGTGCACATCCCCTTGTTTAAAGGAGCCGATTTGATCACATGAGGTCTGTGTGTAGTATTTCAGGCGAAGTAGTCCCGAAATTAGTTACATGTGCATTGCAGTTTTGAAACTTATTGAGACGTACTGTCCAACTACACAGCCCTCAGGGTTAATTGGAACACATTTTTGACCTGCACTACGTTTGGCATCAGGCCATATGTCTTGTCTATGCAGCGACACATGCAGCGACAGAAAAATTAAAGTTGACAAAGTTGTCTGTGCAGTGGCACAAATCTTAAAGTTCACAAAACAGGGACTGATCTGACGACCTGCAGCACTATACCGCTTCTTGAAAAACGCGCTGACTCACTACGCCACCGAAGCCGTACAACGGAAGTGTCTAAAACGATTACAAATTTACGGTAACGGCCCCCCTCATTTTTACCATTAGACTACGGTGACGGGCCTCATCATTTTTACGATTTTACTGCGCTGACGGGTCCCCTCACTTTTACGTTATCACTACGCCGACGGGCCCCGTCACCGTAGTCACTCTTTACGGTGACGGGGCCCGTCCCTATGACGGGCCCCCTCACTCTTACGACGGAATGCGATAAGTACACGCCGTAATGTTACATGAACGAGGGCTAGCAGCTAACTTTTTTTGCTCCGATCTCACTTGACTCTACAAAACGCTGGTGTATGGCAAACGGCCGCTCCCTGGAGAGAAGTGGCTTTCGGTCAGTTTGTCGTATCAGTGGTCCGAGCGCGAAGCAGTGAGATCACAGCGCTCACAGCGCGTAGAAGGTGCGAGCCGTTCGCTGGGGGATGTCTGCCGAAACAACGCGTGTGCCAGCGCTCTCGACCGCGCCCTTATGGTCAAAGTTCACAGTTGCTGCTCGAGTTAGGCAGTCCCTCTCCCCAGGCATCCCTTCCTGCTCCTTCGTCCAGCAAATGACGGGCGGGACGTTTCCTTCTGCTTGAGGAGCAACCGACGGCAGGCCTGGCGCGCAGGTTGATGTTATTCCGTGTGACGGAGATGGACAGCTTGTTTCATCTCTGCTTTAGCCATGTTCCTTGCCAACGTTCGCGAGCTTTTACTCGCGGGTAGAACATACAATGCGCAGAGCGATGTTATCGATTTAGAGTTTATACGGAACATGACGGCGACGGTGAAAACCTGTCCTGAGTGTCCATACACTGTAAACCACTTTACACCCGTATGGGTGTAACTTGGTGTCTATAACTCACACCCCTACACCCCAAAAAAATAGGTGTACCAAGCAGGATTACACCTATACAATGGGTGTAATTTCAAACTTTCACCCAATGGGTGTGCTTGGGTGTAAAAGCATATTACACCCAAATGAAAAAAGGGTGTAGGGTGTAAAAGCACATTACACCCAAACGAGAAAAAGGACGTTAGGGTGTTTATGCACAATTACACCCAAACACCCAGGCAAAAATTTCCATAATTCGAGTGGTTCCCCCCTCCAAGTTGGCTCCCATTGAAACGCTAGAAAGCTTACCCTTTAGCCAGTCCTTTCAAGGGCGCATGACCTATTATAGTGGCTCCTGCCACAGAAGGAAAATGCTGGCAGCAGCACTGATTTTATGGTGCATATGAAGCACGGCATATATGGCCCTTACATATACAGTGCAATCGTGACTGAATACAAAGTCATTACCTAAAATGTGTTGACACACATTGCAAGATGTTCACACAGTTATCCAATAGTACAAAATAAAGCCAAGCTTTTATAAACACAAAGCTCGTACATCCGAGACAAATTCTACGGTATTCAATGACCTTTCTCGAGTGTGTGGAGCGGCATCGCGTATGTCGCCAAACAAGGAGCACAAATGACATAGAGCACAAATGACCAAGGCGTTTGTGTCAAAATATGAAGCAAGGGCGTTATTTCCACTTCATAATGAGGAATTAAATTTAACATGCTTCATTGTAACACAGCCGTATAGTGCAGTATGGGTCTTAGAACAAGCTACACCCGTGCGAGTGGGGTGTAATAGATGAAACCGCCCTCGAAAAGGTAGCAGTTACAGGGAGAAGCACAAATGAACCTTCTTCCCTGTCAGCCCCCTTGGGGCACTACAGACACCTGGTCCCTTCGGGCGCACCCCAGCATGAATTTTCCCGCTGTAGTTGCCCTTCCTAAGAAAGGTAATATTGGTGCCACTTCTTATACCTGCACTTATGCAGTTGATAAAATAAGGTGCCATCGTCTTAAATGGGCTGCATAACATCAGTGTATGTGTTTGAAATCAACAGGAACACACAAGGTACGGTCTGGCCGTTCTCCTGTTAAAGAGATAGTTCAGAAATGTGCAATTCCTTGATAAGAAAGTGGATTGATAAAGTTTCAAAATTCCAGCAGTGCGCACACCATTGTGCCTGTTGTCGACTTTCTTAGTAGGGTAAACACTGTCATCACACAGCTGTAGCTGATAGACGAGCAGGGTATCAATGCTCCGTGACAACTCACGCAACATTTTAAGGACTCAGAATGTCGTTTTCCACAGCAGGCCTCCATATTATCTCTTTTCTGGAAAGTACATGAGTGAAGTAGAAAACTGTGCACATTGCTGGAATTATGAAATCTTTCCCACTTTATCAAAAGCAATGGATTGTGGCTCCAACACAAAAAAGTGAGCAATCGGGCCATGACGCGCACGTTGCAGCGCATGCTGAATGCGGTAATATGCAGGAAATGCATGGGAATAGAGACGTTATGACCACGACAGCCCTGCAGAAGCATTACCTACATAACAACAGTTCAATCAAATTTTACACGGGCATGTTCAGAGAAATTTAAAGATTATCCCTTTCCAAGCAAAGACAACAGAATCATTGGTAACTGAATAAAACGAGTATTTATTTCCTTTAAAAATATTGACAAAACTTAAAGCTTGTCATATAGCTCAAAAATAAATTTTAAAACAATATTCGATGCAATGATTTCACTGACAAGTACTGACAGTTTTGTTAAGCAAAAGTTTCAATAGCAAAAGATCTCAATTATTAAAACTACTGCAAAAAAGTCACAAGGTCATTTGAATACAAAAACTAAGCCAATAACCCACAAAGTGGAATGACCTGTGAGAACATGTTGAAATCGGCAGGGACAATATGGCTTGTATTAAAATGTCACAAGAAAATGAGCAAGAAATTGAAATGAAATACTAGTACCGCCATAGTATTCGTTTCTGTATAATGTAAAACAAATAACTACTCGTTACCATATGAAAATATAACTTTATGGCTTAAGCTCGAGTTAATCACCGGTGGCGACATACTTTAAGCAGAAGCTAAGGCCTATTTTCTAGGCTTTCTTGAAAATCTTCAGGAGCTTTACTACTTGTGTCCTCGGAGTCATTACCCACTGGCCAAGAAGGAGCCATTCAACAGCGACGAGAACGTTGAACGCCTTGTGATGGCAGTCGATATTTAACAGCCAATGTGCTGCCATGAGTGCAGCTACTCATTCTTTGGCATTGGACCCACTGAAGAGCAGTTCTTTGTCCACATGGAGGAAAAGCTTGCTTGCATAGGGAAGATCGGGGCCATCGTACACAATGCAAGGTGTTATTGGAACGCTCGCTCCCTGCATGATAAAAAATAAAAAGATCGTTGTCTGGAAAGCGCTACGCAGACTTCAATTATTTGTTTCAGTAAATAACAGTTTCTGTACCGTGTGCTATCTTGAGTAATATGAGCTCGAACATGAGCACGTGGAAAATAGCCTTAAAATTGAGATAGGGTGATACGTGGATGGCGCTGCAGAAACTGGAGGGGAGAGGGGGGCGCTGTTCCGCTGACTGTTGGTACTCCCGCCTCGCTAGCGTTGCTGCGAGATGTCGGCTGATTGCGTGCCAATGACCGCTAGCAATGATAACAAAATAAATAAATGAGGCGCAGCAAAATCCTCAGCCGACACCACCGAGATACCGATGCGCAAGCATGGCCTGCGCATCGTGGCAGTCTACGTCACAGCCGATATCTCAGCAGCTACCTAGTCTGATGTGGCTGTTCGCGTTGATGGGAATTCATATCACCGCTAGCGGCCACTGACACACTCTAAGATGCCGTTTCGCATCAACAATATCGAAGCGGGAGGGTCAACAGCTAGTGGAAGCGCGGCGCCCTTTCCGCTTTGTTTCCGACAGCCGCCGCTGCTAGAGTTACTGTATATGCTACCTGTAGGTAGCATATACAGTGACTCTAGCCGCTGCGAATCAGCCGACGTAAGGTTCAAGGCTGTTCGCCACGCGCTCGCGTGTTCGAGCTCATATTGTTCACGATAGTACCATCCAAAATGAAGCTCATAACATGGCCCATATGGAACTGGAGAGAATTAACAGCTTTTCTACGTGCAATTAGCTTGTTTGGGAAAGAGAAAGTACTATTTGACAAATATCATCCGCATTTTTAAAGAAAAAGGAGCATTCTTTAGTGGCATGAAGGATTCCTGCACAGCGATAAAAAGCATATAAAACAAAACTCTGCACAAGGACTTCTCTTCAAGGCTGCAAGTTGCAGCCTTGAATGTCTTATAAATCTTATAATCAAATGTCTTATAAATCATTAGGCTTGTCTTTTACCAAATAATATCATTGGAGGTGGTCGTACAAACTGCGTTTTTTAATGTTTGTACATGTAAAAGTATTTAGCGAAGTTACAACGCCAAAGCGAGGCGAGGCGCATATAACTCTTAATAACCACAACAAAATAATGAAAGCTAGACATAATGGAAACAAATAGAATAAAATAAATTGTGCTCGAACGCGGGCACTCAAGCGTACGCACGAAGGGGGGGGGGGGGGGCGCACCCCCCTAGTCAATTCAGACAGAGGGGGGGGGGGCGCAAAGTCTGCCCCCTACTTTGACTTAGTAGTAAGGCGGGGGGAGGGGGGCAGCGATTAACCTTCCTACTTCCCTCCCCCCTGATGGGGAACCCTGCGCACGTCTACGTGCACACTGATGCTCGAACTAGCGCTTGCACAGTTCAGGTAGTTAAGGCGATTCGGCCACACACAGACATGAAAAATTCATTCGAACACAAGTCAAGTTTAACGAACGGCTCCCCGTGCACGGGTGCCGGCATTATCAGGAAACCTATGTTACGGATGAATTAAAACGTCGGTACGAATTTAACGAAACGGAATGTATTTGCACTTAGGCGAGCTTCGCGCGGCGTACCTAAAACGAAGCAACATGCTGCGTTAAAATGACCCACACGCATCAACCCGAGCATCACGGTAGTTTTCGCGCACAAAACGAACACGGACGGAAAAGAACGACGCGGACACCACGTCGTTGTTTTCTGTCCTGTTTTTTTTTTTTTTTCTTGTGCGAAAAAAATGCACTTGAATTACCAACAGGCCGAAGCATACGCGCCTTAGACACGCTTGACGCTTAGAGGTAACAGGCGCCGTCACAACCCAACTATTCTTAAATCAAAATAGTGGTTCATCGAGAGCGGGGCCCCCTTCCAACACCACCGCCGACAGGAGGGCACCGCCACAACTGCGTTCAAATCCCCCACCGAATCACAGCCGCGCATGCGCACACTGCTTTCAACACCAAACAAAGCAAAGCTTGCCCGCGCCTAATGTCACACAACTTTGCCTTCATCCCGATGAAACAATACACTCACATATGCTCGCTACGTTAACAAATGCTCACCGATCGTCAACCAGTTAAGAAAAGCTTAGTTAACGGCATTAGATCGCGCTCTCGGAGTTAACAAAGCGCTGGCCGTAGCAACGTGATAGTGGTACATACCGTTTCAGTTCGAGTGCTCCACGATATGAAGCTGCAGGTCTCCCTTTGAGTATAGTCAGCACTGGCAGAAGGTAAAGGACGAGCACACAGCGCACGCACACTTCAAACAACCGAAACACACCGATTCCAAAACTCGACCGATCGGGAGGCGATGCACAACACACGCAGAAAACGATGGAGTCCGGCGGCGTGTCTGAGCGCGTTGCTTAGGTCACGTGGTGATAGAGCTGTTCCGCGCGCTGCGCACGCGCGGCGGCTGCGCCGGCAGAGGAGGTGGCGCCCCGGCCGTTGTTGGGTCGCGTGGGCGCAGCTTTCTTTCTGCGGCAGTGTTATGTTTTGTTATGCTTTACACAGTGTATTCGAATCGCAGTAAGCATTGCGACGACACGGTAAGGGCTGCTTGACTACAAGCAGGGCTTAATTAAAGTCTCCCTTCACTGGAGGGGAGGCCCTCACAAAGCGGCAATATATATGTAATATATAATCTCAAAGAAAAGATCGCCTAGCAGCGATCTTTTCGCCGCTAAACTGGTACTGCTGTGGTCTCAGCGGCTCTGCTACGCGCAGATCGTGGCTTGTTGGAACGCGGTGCGAGCTGTCATAGCGAAGAATAAACGCATGATTTCTCGATACATCGGTCAAGATCCACTTTCGCGGTCGTATTATCCAGTTTTGGCAAAAATGTGATGGTATTAAACTCATGAAAATGCATTATTTTCAAGGGATGTTGGCAGGAAATAAAAACGAAAACGTATTAGGCTAAAAAACGTATTATGCAGAATCGTGTCAACGAGATTTCACTGTATATGTATGCTATAGATTAAGCGTTAGGAGAGGTGTTTGCGATGATCACAAAATGCTTATGAATGCTAAACAAATACATATATTATTCCGAATGTATTTCGGGCATTCATTCAACGTGTCAATCCAATCAAGCAATAAATGAAATTATTTTGGAAATGATTTCTCAAAAATAAATCTGGATGTAAAGGCTTAAATATATGTGAGCTCAAAATAAGTAACATCAGTTGACTCACTGCATTCAGAACCTCAGGCACGACAATGCTACATTTTATTTTCACTACCACTTGCCTAATAAAGTAGGCGAAATACATGCGTCTTTGCAATTACAGCAGACTTGTGATGCACAACTAAAAGAATGAAAATTGAGTGGCAAGCTTAGCAGACCAAGGTGAACCATTACTGATTCACGAGCAGGTAGCTTCACACTCAGGTGCCTCGTGAAATAGTATCCTGTGCCAAGACGCTCTGTCGAACAGGGTGGTGACCCGTGGTTTCAGGAGGCGTTGCCCGTGGTGTTCAATGTCTCAGTTAATTGCATTCAGCAGTACAACGATATCTGTTTACACCTACGGGTCAATTCACTGCGTGAATTGACCCATAGGTGTAAAATCCAAAGAACACCCATGGGTGTTTAACAGAACATACACCCATTGTACACCCAAAAATGAAAAAAAGGGTGTGCGAAGGGTGTGCAAAGAAGACATTACACCCTCTCGGATAATATTGACAGAAAAAAAGGGTGTACGATAGGTGTTTTATCGCAAATACACCTATAAGGGTGTGAAACGGTTTGCAGTGTACAATTGATAACGCAATAAAAAATATACAAAAAACCGCCGAAGCTGGATCGCCCTTTTCCTGGAAAGCTGCATCGTCTCCGCTGTAAAGAGTGCGTCTGTTGAAAGAATCATATAATCCGGCGCATTTTCCTTTGGTTTTGTTCTCGCCTTCAATACCCTTCTCACAGGGGACGTCTCCTCGCCACTTATTTCTTCATAAAGCACGCGTACAATGTCAGCACTAAGCGTTGAACCAATCATGATTTCGCGCTTGTCGGCTACAGTCTGTTGTCTCTGCATGCGCGGTCGCAAACGCCCAAAATGTAGCGAAATCAGCTGATGGCGCACGATAGTCATGCGAGAGAAGCAAGAGCGGGTGGGCGGCTGCATAGCAAAGCAGTATAACAGACAATTCACAACTGTTATTTCTCGTATATGGACCAGTCGAGAGTATGCACCCTGATGATGTCACGTGAATCACTGTTCTGGCATCACGAAGTGCACCAAAAGACAAGAAACGCCAAGAGAGAATAACGCGCTCGTTGTTTTTGTTTTTTTTTCTATTTTCAGAGGCTCTTAGGGGCCCTTTATAAAAACAGGGCGTGCAGACTCGGACACAGGAGAATAGTCAAGACATCAGAAACGCCGCTAACAACTGAAAAATCACACAGCGGCGGAACCGAAGGAAGGCACAAATATTTATCTGCGCATTCCCACGTAATAGGCCATACCTATCAATCAAGTGCGAGTAGTGATCTACGTGAGAGATAACTGTTCACTCTCTCGACTTTTCTCTTATGTCCGTGTTTCCACGTCATGTCTTCTTAACATGAATACCTACGAACTAGCTCAGCTATAAGTTTGCCATTCTCTTTACTTCTGTATTTATTTATCAATTTACTCGAGTAAGAATGAAAGGAAAAAGTGTACTAACGCACCGAGATATATATATTACTTATCCATTTTATTTATTTATGCATAGTGTGCTTGGTCCAAGGCTCCAAGAATATGCTATCCAGCGAGTTGGGTCGTCGCCCTTTAAGGCTGAAGGAAGCGGCAGCGTTAAGGTCAGGCAATACTCGTGATATTTCTGGAGCAGAAAAAGATACTACAACTTGTGGGGAGCTATACCCGATGCGTTCATCTAATTGAAGGAGATGTCCACAGTCCATTTCGGCAGAGCGTATTCAGTGATTCGAAAAAGCGGTGAGTCGTGATGTCACCTCGCTCTTGACCACGTCGCCGCACCGAACCCGCCAGCACATTCCTAGCGTAAGAAGACAGTGGACGAAATGCACAGAAACAGGAACTTTTTAAGTCTGAATTTGCATATGAATGTGTCCCAGATGTTTGAGAACGATGCAGGGAATGCGTAGCGACCTTACAGCTGCATTAGACGAGCGGCCGCATTAAACCTAAATCAATGGCTAACACGATCAAAAGACATGTGCACCGAAAATCGGTTCTCTGAGGGCTGCGTTCGTTGCATTGAAGCGCATTCCGTTCCTATCATTTGTGTCGAGAGTGGTTGAAAGTTTCGTGATGTCATGATGGCGCTGCAGAACAAGAACAGGAAACAGAAGGCGCGCTTCTCGCCGAGCTCCCGCTATTCAGCGGCCGCTAAAATGGACTGTTCATTACATGGACACATCAAAAAGAGCTCCTCCGACGAAGTGTTCTATTTTATTTCCAGATTCCCCATTCGAATTAAAAGAAAAGACTAACGGCGGCGCGCCGCAATTATTGCGCGGCGGCGGCGGCGGCGTGATCTCTCTTGGGACTTCGGCGGCGGCGCGAGCGGCGTGACCAAAAACAGGCGGCGGCGGCCGCGCGGCGCGGCGGCGCACACCTCTAGTTACAATACATGCTAAGTGATGTGTGCGCGAACTTTCTTTTCCTATCAGTGATCCCTGTTGTTTGTTTTCCTGTTAGCAACACCTGTGATGGTGAAGAAGCGTGATAGAACAGATCATATCAAGGTTTAATGCGAGCGCATTAAACCTCTAACGACGAACTTTCCTGTCATAGCATGTGCGTACAAAAGCGCAAGAATTTCCAGTGGCCGGTCGTAGCTCCAAACCCGGCGACAGATTACCCTGACGGGAAATTTTGTTGCTCGTTAGAGTCACTGACACTGCATGAATTTAGATAACGGTTGAATTCCACGTGCAGACTTTCGTCGTCTGACATCTTATTTCAATGCTTTCTTAAGATATGTAAGAAACAATCAGTTCTCATTCTACTGCATAATTGCAGTCGCTCAGGTGGTTCTGCTGCTTGAAAATGGCGCATTCGGGAAGCGCGGATGATTTCAATAGCAGTTAGTACGTCCTATCGATATTGAACACTCTGTTCAGTAAAGTATACGGGACAGCTCAACGCTGTTATCACACAGTAGAGTGCGTAGTTCATTCACACCTTATTCTAAATACACATTATAAATCGTTCCAGTTTTTCGAAACACGCGATCTTACAAGATACCCTGGAGTATTCCATTGTTGAGTGCCACACAGTACCACGTCAGCGGGTGTCACAACACTCTGAAACATAAATGTTTGGAAGCGAGCTCGTTGGCAGTACGAGACGCATAGGCTCGAAGTGTGTTATTGCCCCATGTAATCCTTACTGAGAAGGAAAGTAGCTTTTTCCCGATTTTTAATGGCGAACGCATATGTTTTTTTTAATCATCAGAACCAGGTGCAACTACCTTCCTTTTCAACCCCCACCCCACCCCTTTTCATAAGCTATATATTTGTGTACGCACAATAAACGCATTGTCGTCGGTTAGCGCCGGTCCTCCTGTGTTGTTCCCTTGTCCATGTTTAAAGTAGCGCTGCATTTTTCGAGATGGGTGTACTCTGAATAGCTCACACCATTTTTTACCGCGAGGCTGTATATATCTCATTGGTCAGATTTTTTTCTTGCCCACCGACAGGAGAAAAAGGTTGTGGTTGCGTAAGCAGCCGCGGCAGCGGTAGATGCAAGATGTGCAGTGGTGGAGCTACGCGGACACAAAACTCCCGAGACTCCGAGGCGTATACAGATGCCTCCCCCATAAGGAGTCGGGGCAAACCAGTAAGGTATACTACGTGCTGACCAAGGCTGCGCGCACTGTCGTTCCTCCTGCGGCAACGGCCGCTTTCTTGCTACTGGGTGTACGCGATGTACAACCGTGAGCAAAAGTATGGGCCATTGCCGTCCGTGTAGCTTTGCCGCCTGCGTCGTCTAGTAGCGAGCCGTGTTCGGTCGAGGGCATTTCTCTGACAAATTCCGCCAGAGTAATGCTCTCGACAGCTATTCCGTCGAAACAATGCTTTCGACAGCAGACGGCTTGCGAGTAGACGGCGTAGATTGTGATTTCGGCTCGCGCTTCCGTGGTCAGTATACGTTTGCTCACGGGTGTACTCATTGTTCGCGCAGTCCGTCAAGTTACAGTAGCGATAAGCGTGTGCTGATTATTTCGTTGCTGTTTCACCGTTGCCATTCGCGTGTCTCACGGCCTATAGCTGGCGCTACGCGTCTTGCAACATGACGCCCAACTAGATTATCGCGCTGAGCCGTGCTTCCGCGGTAAGCTGAAAACTCGCTGCAGCTGGCGCGCTTTTTTTTTTAACACGAAAGTGTTTTACGCCGGGGTCCACCAATACTTTCACGACGTATTTCCGTCCCTTCACGACGTATTTCCGTCACGGAAATACGTCAGCAAAATGCACGCGATCAGATGACAAAGAAACAAATTGAAGAAAAAGTTCCGCTGACGGTGAGTCGAACCCACGACCTCTCGGTCCGCGACGAAAGTTAATGGGGCTCTTAACCGACTGCGCTGCCGTCAAGCACATTAAGAGGGTTGCACGAACGCGCCTTTTATCTCTCACACTTTGCTCTCACAGGGTTCTTTATTCGCGGGGTGGTGTCGCCGCCTAGAAGCGGTCGAGTGAAGTAATACGTAGCCTCCTTGATTAGCCCCGGCTACGCGCCTTTGCTACAGCCGTCCTATTCAGCGCATTTCCAAAAGGAGAAGTCTAATTTTGTCAACTCTAACACACCGCGAGGTGGCTGCTTTAGCCCAAGTCTCGTTCATCGCATCCATCCATATTAAAAAAAAATAGCTCTTCGACGCTCGCCTAGCTACCCTCTTCTAGTTCCCTGTAGCCTGGCGTTCACACCGCGTTCCCCGCTCCCCTTGTGGGAAACCACAACCAGGCTGCCATGTCTTTTTGTAAGTATAGTAGTTGTGGGCACATCGTGGGCTTACCAGGCCCGTCGACAACACTGGCGTTGAAAGGTAACTTATGGTCCGATGTAACGTCAGCACTCGCGTTAGAGCGCATACGTCGGTATTATCGAAACGAAATGCACTTTACGGTGCGGTGATGTGAATATTATACGTAACTTTCGTTAAGGCATTCCTCCGCGATCGATCAACGCTTGAATATAGCTTGCTGAATCGAATCATAGGAATACAACCGTAATGTTTATTAGACAACTATAAAAGCGGAGCCATCACTGAGACCACAGACGTTAATCTGATATGACGCCTGTATCGTAGGAGTACATACGTATTGTTTATTGCTTCGTTATAAAATTCGATAGTCAGCACCACCACAACTACTGAGGTTGCGCCGACATTACGCCCGCATAGGGTGCTTTTTCAAAACAGTTTCTAGACCTGGCGTGGCTCTGTGATAGAATACCTGACTGCCACGCAAAATGCTTGGGTTCGATTCCTGCTGGGATCATAATTTTTATTCTTTGCATTCGTCGGGTCAACGCTGCCGATGTCGGTATTTCTTAACGCTCTCGCATTTAAATTACCAATGTGTGTTCTCGTCGTTTCTGGGTAGATATAAACTGTCAATCACCTGTGGCGCATACCCGTATACCGCGGCCCGTAGTAAACGGGTATGTGCCACACGTTTTTGGAGGAAATTTAAGGGTTTGACGACGCACGCGACAGGATTTTCACTTTATTCATGTCATCACCGGACAGTCATATTCCTCAAATCCTCTTACTCTTCCATGCCAATTTTGGTCTACACCAAGTTAAGAAGGCAATCACGAGAGCACCCAGACCTAGTGGCTAGATAGATAGATAGATAGATAGATAGATAGATAGATAGATAGATAGATAGATAGATAGATAGATAGATAGATAGATAGATAGATAGATAGATAGATAGATAGATAGATAGATAGATAGATAGATAGATAGATAGATAGATAGATAGATAGATAGATAGATGGAAACGCTCAAAGCGCCTTGGGTTCGCTAAAAAATGCTTCGCATTTAAAAATGTCCTATGGCCTTCATATTTTGGTATAAGACAGTTTATATTGTCCCTGAAAAGATGTCTTCCCAGCAAGCATTTGAAGTGAAGCCTATGGGGGAGTCGGTATAAGCTTGGTCTTTGTAAGCTGGTCTTCCCACATTATACGTTGCAGTGAAGCCTACTCATCAAAAAAAAAAGGCCGTACACGTTGGAGCACAATGGAATAAATAAGCGAGCAGTTGCTCGGTAGAGTATGCTATATATTTAACGTAGCAGCTATGGCACCGCCACATATAGTTAAGACGCCCCAATATAAACGTGCGAACGAATAAAGCCGAACGGAACAGCAACAGGTATGCAATGACCACCGATCAATAATAAATACGCATGCGTGCGTGCGTACGTGTGTGGGTGCGTGTGTTTGTACGTGTGTGGGTGCGTGTGTTTGTACGTGTGTGTGTGTGTGTGTGTGTGTGTGCGTGTGTGTGTGTGCGTGCGTGCTCGCTTTTCGCCGTGACCCTCACAGCCGCCTGTTCAATAAAATCAAATGCGTCGTTACCTTTCATCAAATTTCCGTGACACCACTGTGTCGTGTCCTGCAGAGCTTCACTGGTCATTCATCTTCACAGAGTGGAATCGCTCATGAATTTCTTTTATTTGTCTAAACACACAGATGCAAGTTCAACACCCCGTGGTAGTTGGATAACTTAACTTTGCATCCAAGATGTCCGCGTCATCTCGTGGTACTCCATATGCAGTGCACGATGGCTTCTCGTCGTCTGTGGTGATGCAGCAGCCCACCTGACACGTTACATTTTTTTCCCGAAAAGCGGTGGCAACACGCTCGATATTATACCACCACCTGTACCAACAGATTCCTGCTTACCGCAACATATATACCTTATTCGTATTGTTGTCTTACTTAAAAGGAAGGAAATACAATTTCCACACGGAGAAACACTGCGTATAATAAGGTGTAGAAGGTCCTTGCGCCCTGTACTCAAAAAGCTGTACATAAATTTTTTCGCCTTGTTGCCTACTCGCAAAAGCAGCTGTGTTGTCTGTATTGAAGCTGTTGAAAACTCTGGGTTCTGAAATAGCAGTCACCGCACTAAGACGCTTTAATTTTATTACATTGTGGTCGTGACGATGGCTTAACTGATGTTACATAAGAAGGAATGAATAAATAAAATTTCAGGCAATCCTGCTGACAGGTCGATCAAACGGCTGTTGTCATTGCTTATTGCGTGTATCTAACAAATCTCTTTTAACGCAGATGAATCGCTCATCGATGCTCGTTTGTAATCACTGTATGACCACGGTACAGTTACAGCGTTTACCAGAAGCACGCGCTCTTCAACCAATGAATGAACATCTGCATATTGAAACACCTAGCGCGCTGGAGTAGCGGCGCGAATGACGTTTTCTGCGAAGAAAATTCACTTCAGCCATGGTGATCTGTGATTCCATGATTAATGTATCGGTGCCACTGCAACAATATTTTTTTTCCCAGTCTTTCCTATTCACTTGCATACAGGTGACAGTTCTGGCGCAATAGAACGTGCGTGTGATCTGACCACCAGCCATATGCGTTCTAAATAATTCGTTTCAATTCCACGTGAGACCGCATTTAATGCAGGTCAATCCACGTCCGTGTAAGCTTAACTGAAGTTGGTCATATTAGGCATATCTCATTCAATACCTGTAATCTAGCGCTCTCTGCGCTCGAGGGACATTCGAGAATTCAGAGAACGAGTTGGCTTATAATAAGATGCGATGGCTTTTCTGATTATGGTGGCAAGTCCAAAGTGTCGCAGCCAGAGCAGTCCGAGTTGCGGAGATCGTCAAAGCATTTTTTAGAGCGAAGCTACATATGTCCTTGCTCAAAACTCGGCCGTCACCACAATTTGACCAAACCCCACCACTCAACACTGGTGCACTAAAAATGAGAAAGGGAACACACGGGAGGCGAACACCAAGTAAGATCGTGCACGAAGCGTCAGACGCACGCGGCAAGCCATATACAAAACGATCCATGTCGCAAAACGGAGAATGCGGCAGAAAGACGCAAGTATACCCCCCCGTGATGCTGAAACGGAAGCCTTCAAACGAGCATGCGCTAAATTCAAAATGGACTTTCTGCCCCGGCGTTTCGGATTTAGTTGCAGGGGGTGGGATGTTTTATGGTTCGAAATCATGTGTCACGTCTGTGTCGGGCGCTAAGCAGTTCCACTGGACATCCACATTTTACGGAGTGGAATGGCTCGCAATTTTCTATTTAGAAACCTCTCTTTCTTGCTACGTCCGTGTATTGAGATTGCAATTCAGCTATTTTCTGAACCTGCTTGTACAAAACAATGAACTCTGCCCAATCAATAACAGGTTGAAAGACAGCGCATCGTGGGTCATCATTTCGTTGAATACATCCATATGTCGTTTTTTTTCTTACTGAGCCCGCACATGCTTCCTCATGTGAAGTCAGTTAAACGTGAGGTTGACGGGAGGCACACGCATCAATATTCCAAGAACCATGATGCGACGCCTTTTTCAAAGATGTCCTAACGACTGCTCCTGAATTTATGTTCCTCGACAGCTGATTGTCTATAAAGCTCAAAGCAGACTGTAACGTTTCGACTGCTCTGAAAATAAATCTTTCTAATCGCACAGGATGACAGAAATCGGTCATCTTACGAATACAAAAGTATGAAAACTGTCTTGCGCTGACTTCAACTTCTCCCATAAGATCTGTGCGGTTTTCATCGCTCGTCATCGGAGCGCCGTTGATATTGACCGCCTTTGCGTTAACCGCTATCCGTCGCTACCCTCGCTCGAGAGCGCACAACCTGAAATCGCGTCAAGCATACCAGCTCACAAGCTCTCTTGTGGTATCCTTGTCGCATCTCATCTTGCATAAGCCTCAAAGTATCACACGAAAGAGAGCAACGTGTTGAGGCCCGTTTCTAAAGCGGCTTCTTGTACTGCTCGTGCGCTTCCTCCATGGCGTGCAGCAGCTCGGCGGCGTACGTGCCGTCCGTCCAGGAAGAGCTGCGCCGTCGTCGCCGCCCGTGCGTGACGGCGGCGGTCGCCGCTGCCGGTGCCACATTGCCCTGCACCGTGACCGGCGTGAGTCCCGTGGCGAGGATGGACGTGAAAGGGGCCATGAAGGTCGCCAGGCCCAACATGGAGGCCAGTCCGAGGCCCAACATGAAGAGCAGGATGTCCTCGGCGTCGAAGTACGAGCGGCCCGTGGGACGCAGTCCACCGCCCAGGCGCTTCTTCAAAGCCGACGGAGAGAACGAGAGCAAAGATCGGCCCTCTTCGTCATCTGCCGTCGACGCCCTCGCTCCGTGGCACGCTGGGACCAGAGTCAGCAGAAGGAAGGTCACCGCGAAGCCTACGGCGAGGACAGTGCGGCTGGTCCCGGATGTAATCTCAGCCTTTCTCCTTGAGCCGGGTTCCGAAAGCCTCATTGTGGAGAACACCTGCGTAAGACACGTGTACGTAAAAACGCACATAGTCTGAGTCTGAGGTCAATCAATCAATCAATCAATCAATCAATCAATCAATCAATCAATCAATCAATCAATCAATCAATCAATCAATCAATCAATCAATCAATCAATCAATCAATCAATCAATCAATCAATCAGTTCTCTTTTCATCTATCTTTGTCTAAAAATAATGCGCAAGAAGAAAGAAGAAAAAGTCACAGGGCCACCACAAGGGCGAAACAATGAATGCGACAGAAACAAATTGGAGCTCGGCGGTGTACATACATAGGCTAGCAGGTAAATCTCTTAGCATTCGACCTGGCATAACGAACAAAACGCTGGGGTAAGGAAACGCGGCCGCTGCCGCGTTTTGACCTTCGTGCTGTTGATCGCTTCAACGCAAACAACGGTGAGAACACAGAGCACTTAGAGAGGCATGAGTGGTCTACTGATCCCTGTCAGGATAGGGTGAGCGCAACCGCGCCATGCCGCTCAAAATATGCGGTCCTGCTGGAGCCCCCCCCCCTCCCCCCGGCGGGGGCGGCATAGCGTAATCCTTGGGATCAGCTCATATGTTTGAATCGACCGATCTCCCAGAACCCGTAATGCTGTCAGCGTAGAACATTAAATGCTATACTTTATCGATCACTGCATATTAGAAATTCGGCATATAGTCCTAGAGACTCGTAACGTCACCTGTTGTTCGCAGTTTTTCACCACCCCCACCCCTACTTCTTCCTCTCCGTACGTTTAGGCTGGCAGCAGGCTGAACAAGCTGTAGTTGAGCTGCCGGCGTTTGCTTCTGCCCGCAGAAACAAAGGTGTTTTTCGGCTTTCAATGAATTTGCGTGTACCAGAAAACTAAGTACCATATACGTACTTTGTGATCGTATTAGTCAACTGTGAAAAAAAAAGTCTAAATGCTTCTTCAACACTCGTTTGAGTAGTGGAGTGAGAACATGAATAAAACAGCATGCCAGGGGCATCTTCCCGGAGAGAACAGTCTCAATCGACAATGCGCACGAACGAATGTGGCCGTGGGAGGCAGTACTTGCCGATCTAACCCTTGGAAGCCAGCTGGCGATCCCGCAGGTAGAGGCCTAGCGAGCCACTGCGACCAGTGGGGCCATTGTAGTGGGGCCAGCCCACGGTAATCCACCTACTGCTTTGTTTCGTTAAAGTCTACTCTCCGTTTCTACAAGAACTTAAATAGTATAGTGAAAACAAAGAGGAGATTATAGTTTTTCTACCGTAGCGCAACACTTATCAGAGCAGAGGGTTTCAGCTATTTCGTTACTATTTCGGCCTCAGCCCGTCGCATGGTTTGAGCATCTCGTACGAAGGTTACAGCTGTCTGCTGCTACAAGGGTCACTCTTCTCTGAACCGGCGATGTGCGACCGAGAACATGTCTTGTGCTTCCTTCGCTGGTATCAAAATATGTTGAGCGAAGCCACGAAAGGTTGTCGGAGACGGGGGACGGCTGACCTCCATCCTTTGTACGACGCCAGGTCTTGCGTGGAGCCCGAATCACCGCTGTGCAGCACGTCTCACACCATAGCGCTGCGACGAACACATATGCCCGTAGAGTCCACATGCCGCTGAGAGGAGACTGAGTGGGTAGTTTGCAGTCTACGCTGAGAGCTACATGCCTCCTTTTTGAAAAGGCGATATCATCCACATATGTAGACCAAGATTAGAAAAAAAAAACCTCCCAAGCACTCCATACAGATTGTTAACCAGCGAAGCTTGGCCCCAGTGTTTATCAGTGGGTTAATTCCGACGGTTCATTATTGTCATTCTCAATTACATCAGTCCAGAAATTTTATTTGGTGTTCGCCACCCATGTGTCCCCTTCATTTTCGCAGACCAAGCAGTGGTGAGTTGTGGCATTTGCCCAATTCATGCGGCAAATTTATGTGGCTTTAACTCGTAAGACTCTTGAATATACTGAACCCTGTGCTGTTCTGCTCTTTGAAGATTGGCTGTAGGACTTTATTTAAGAGAAAACAGATATGGGCATGCGTTAGGCCGACACGGCACCGATGCCTGCGAGGCGCCAGCATGACGCTGGCGATTAGCCGACCAGTCGGCAGACCGAATTATTTCAAGCGTATTTTCTACTAGGCGAATTGGCGGCGAAGACGACACAAAAAACAAGTTTTGTACGAAAGAAAGTGACCAGATTAGTCTGATAGTCATAGGCGTGCGCACGAGGGGAAGAGGGGGTGCAGGGTGGCGGTGTCGCCCTCCTATTCACATAAAGAGGGGCGCCAATTCTGTCGCACACACTCAGTCGGACCTTCCATGTGATTTTTTAATGCGCAGAGTTATGGCTACGCTGCCTTTTTGGAAATAATGGCGACTTAGGACACTTGATGTTGCATTCAAAGAACTGTTCCCATCTTACCCCCGGAAAGCCGGGAACCAATGGCAGGCCTTTGTGATAAGCACGTCATCGCTTCATTTCCATTTGTGCATCCATTGCGGAGCTTGTTTTCTTTCGGACACGATGAACGAGGTGGGGGTGGGGGGGGGGGAAGGGCTGGCAGCGGTGAGACATGGCCTCCCCTAATGAAGAACTCTATGCACACCTATATGCTGGCAGTTTCTCGGCCGTTCTTCGTGCCAAATTAGGCCCTCAACTAAAACACCGTACCGCGCGGCAACTCTGTTGGTAAATTAGCGCTTGCGTACGCTTTCATTCGTGCTTGAAGTGAGTCGTAACGTCCTTGTGAATTTGAAATGCGCGATTGTAAGATTTTGGCCGGCTTTCCACATCGAGTTTGAGCCAATGCCGACCGCGTGTAGCAGATGTTAGGCCTAGCACATTCAACGATTCTGCGCTCCCTCTGCCAGTTGACCTGAACTGAAAGAGGAGCAATTATAGACGAGGAAAACTGTGCTATTAAGTCCAACTCTGACTATAGCGATTTCAAGCGAGAAAAAAAACAAAGTAAAAAAAAAACACTTCGCGCGGCGCGAAACCTACGTGGATCCTATACCATTACGTCACTCTTTTCGACAAAATACTGTCGGTCGTACATGCCGGCGGCTGCATGAAGGCAAAAGGACTAGTATAGTGGTAGCTCTGTGTACACGCAGACACATACATCTGCATCCCATGCCGACGAGGCAAGTGACGGCTTCTGCCATACTGACGAAAAACGAGCAGCGTGGGCAGAAATTAGCGGCGTAAATTGTACACGGTAGCCGCTTACGGCTCAGGAATAGGGATATATTGGTTAGCAGCACGCATGGTCGCTTCCGCAGCGTGAACGTGTATAGACGTCTGAGCCGGGCCGGCGACGGGAGCCGAGTGAAAGCGGCCTACCAAAATCGGTATCGTGTATACTTAATATGTGACCGTAGAGTTAAACCAACTTTACGTGGAAACCTCTTTGTCAGCCGCTTTAGAAGTGGCATGCCCCAAACAACTTGGAGCGATTGCGTGCTCGCATGAAACAGCATACGCCGCACTGCTCCGTCCTCACCATGGCCGCCATTAGTGGTCGAGATAGAGAAGAAAACAATACATATTCGCATTTGATTTAGAAATGAAGTATTGCGTGTGTGTTCATCAAGCACGGACTACCATTGATGGCGTATTTCAGCAAATATAAGGCTAGGTGAGTTCTGCGCAACAGCGACATCCTTTCGGACATCTTCAACAAATCGCAACGGTCCGCATCGGGGAGCCTTGCAGCACCGTTTCATCCAATCATCGGGGCGCCTGTGCGCCCCGGTGCGCATCGGTGCGATTTGTCTTAGATGTCATAGAAAAGGCTTCAGATTCTCTTTAAAATTTTAGTTGATATCTACCTTCGTACTGTTGAAGTATAATAGCTGAATGTACCCTCTTGAAAAAGAAATAAAGTTTGCGGCTCTTGATTATATAGTTATTTTTTTTTATTTTATTGACTGGCGGTTATTCACTAAATTGCCACAAATTTTTGTACTGCGTCAAGTCACAATGCTGGACTTTACCGATGTGCGTTTGGGATATGGTGATGTTGATAAGCGAGAATATGCCAACAGGAAGTGAAATTCTAGCGTGTACTTGGACAACCTATAGCCATCATTAGATTCTTAAGGAAGTATAGAGACAACCCAAATTAAGCACTGTCGCTCAAAAGAACCAAGAACAGTGTTACGCGAGGTTAAAATCGAAAAAACTTGCCCAGAAGTTTCACAAAGGAAAAGAGCTTACGCCTTCAAACCATGCCCGAAGAGAATAACAGCTGTCTCCTAAAAGCAGGCACTGTTTCGTGAGGCCAATAACGGCAAAGGTGATGTCACGTAAATTGCATTAATTGCCGCAATAGTTAAGTTTACTACATGTTCGCTTTTGCACCACTAGCAAATCCTCTGAAACTAGCACTATCACCGACAGCGTTGATGTTTAAGATATTATGAAGAAGATAAAGCATATGTTTAGAAATATTTAACCGGCTCATTCGCACGATGTTTATTTATGTGTTCTGGCCATTGTTTAGTTTCAGAGATGAAGTGAATTTCGCTCAGGTGCAACTTCTTTATTAGGACTCAGGACAAATTGCTGTATTTCTCTGCATTTAAACTTGTAACACTTCTAAATGCTACGGATCTCTATTTTTGCATCATGAAAATTTAATGTTTTCAGTGACATCGAAGTGAGCTTTTGAATGGAAGGCGGCAAAATGTAAAGTAAACTCTATAAATATTCTACAATGGTTGCAAGCCCAAATTATCGTGGCATGACATTAGCGTTTCTTCATGACGCTTAGGCGGATTTCTGCATGAATTTACCTCTCTTAGAATTTTGTTTTTCAAGAAATTGGTTAAAGTCGTTCTTCTTTTTTCTAAAACGCACCGCGACAGTTACGACGCGCCATATTCGCAGACATAACCGCACTGAATATTTTTTGAAAAGTGTAGCTTGTTGAGTTAAAGTTTCAAAATAAGGAAACCGATAACAAAATGCTCAAATACACGCTCATCTTGATACTGCACTAAGCAAGTTCAGAAAAACATTCATGTAAATAAACCTAAAAGCATAGGAGTTGTAGTATGATTTGCAATTTTATACATTCCTTTCTATTTGACTCTACCGCCATTCTGTAACGTCACTGCGGAATACTTTCAACATCGAACTTTCGTATGCTCGCGCGAAATGGACAGTGGATTGGGGTTTTGTAGGGCTGCAGCAATATTTAAAGAATCGAATAGAAAGGGCCGTGTAGTAACCGAAGCGCTTGGATATTATCATGCATGTTTCTCTAATCAGTTGACGCAAGAATAGCGATACTTGCTTACAGTAAGTTTCAAAAAATTCTAATTCGAGCCCTTCTGTAGACCATGTGTTTGCACGGGTCCAAAGCATATTGTCGGCAGATGTTTTAGGCAGACGTTGACGCGTCTTGGGAAGCTGGCTATTCAAGCAATCTTCAGGCGTCGGCTACACAAGCCTTTCCCCTAAATTTCTTCCGATTTTTTCTGATGACTTACACCCATTCTGTATCGGACAAACAAACTCGACAGTGGTGTTGTCCATCCGTCTCCGGCTGCTGAGCCGAAAGTCGCGGATTTGATCCCGGCCGCGGCTGTCGAATTTCCATGGAGGCGAAATGCTAGAGGCCCGTGTACTGTGCGACGTCGGTGCACGTTAAAGAACACCAGATGGTCGAAATTTCTGGAGCGCCCAACTACGGCGTTTCTCATAGTCATATCGTGGTTTTGGCTTGTAAAACCTCAGATACTTTTATTATCCATCTTGTCTCGAACAAGGAAGGTCGCCTTCGCCGAGGTACAAAACCACAAATGGCTCGCAGAGATAATGCGATAATAGAAGTAATTAAATGAGTATGTGCAGTGAACTGTGTTAGTCGCTTACTACTTTACGTTAATATGATGAAGCTACGTAGGTCAAGTAAACAGACCGTCAAATTACGATAGCACGAGCACGTCGTCGCGATATGTGCAGCCGTCACCCCAGTTTTGAAGATACTAATGTCCTATACGCAGAAACATGTCGCGATATTACTCCTTTGATCATAGTGGATGAGTGGATGACGAAGCTTGGTTATGCCTACGCTGCAAATCGTCATTTCAATGTCAAATGAAAATTGAAGGTTTGTGCCCATGGCACTGTGGGCGTTTTCATGTGCTCGCTGTCCTTTCCTTTGATGCAGTACAGTTGGTGCACTTAACATGCGTTCTTGGACGCACTTGGCGGAGGGAAAAAGCATGCTTGAAAATCAGCACAGCTATTGCAAATTAGGCGCCATGTGTGCGTACTTCTTGTGTGCTCATCTATGTAGCTTGCACTACGCTTGCTTCGTCAGAAAAATGACGGACAGAGTGCAAGCTTTTCTGGAGTTAGAACTGGGGGATTCTGGGATAATGTAGTCGCTCTTAGTTCTTATTTACGTCTACCTGAACAAGTGCTGCAGGACATGACCGTACACTTATTGAGAGAAGCAGGGCAGTCTTGGCCCGGGAGCCCATAAATTTTTTATGCCCATTTGTGAAATCTTGTAGGAAACCAAAGGAAAATTGTATGAGAAGGTGTTCAAATTTAAAGCAGTTAAACGTTCATTATGGCCGCTGAGGAGGTGGCTAGACTTACTATACAGCCGTTCTTTACTCCCATATGTGAAGTTCCCTTTCATACGGTTTCTTGTAACAAAATTTCAAGGGCCACTTTTCACCGCGATAGAGCCCTATCGTGATCGAATTTATCGAAATGAACTCTCTACCGAAGCTCGAGCAATGTAGAAAATGGCGATAAAGAAATTCGATCCCAATCAAGCTCGATCACGAGTGATGTTGCCTGTGTGTCATCAGTAACGAGAATCACACGGTGACGGGAAATGCAATGCTGCGATTTAGCAAATATTTGTGGCAGTTGAGAAAGATCCTAGACAATGTTAGGCTTCCTGAATGGTGCGGAAGCATGTTATTATGCTATTCGGCTGTTTTAACTTCACTGTCGCAATTTATACGACTTCTGCCAGTGGCATTCAAAACCCTGGCCTATATAGTAACGGTTTCGTAGTCATGAAGCGCTGAAAAGGGTGGTTAAGCTATAGGTCGATCCGCAGTTTCAAAATGCTTCCTTGCATTGTTAGTATTGGTTTTTAAGCATAAAGCAGGCGCGTATGCATAGGGCATAAGCATAAAGCATAAAGCATGAAACGTTTACGTGGCATTTATGTCCGAGTACCTGACTTGTCTTTAGAGTGTGGCAATCAAGGGAGACCTTAATTGCAACTGCCTAATTTCTGCTGTGCGAACACTTCGATTTTTCACTTTTTCATTTGCTTGCAAGTCTGCTATTGATTGAACATACATATATTATTGCTGAGACCTTAAGTAAGCAGGTGACTGTCCGCGACCATTTTATCTATAGTTGCGGTTTCTAACAGCATTGCGAAAAACACTATTAAGAGAAGACGAGTCGCAGGCGCCTCGCATATGCACCACCCTCTACTTAACAACGTCGATTTATATTTAAAAAAAAGAACACCATTTACGAAAATTTGCGTCGCAGTACGAATACCTTTGACTTTCTTCCAGTATGCATACGTCCCTTACCTGGAGTTTCTTGGCAGAGGGTTTGCCGATAGTCCGAACCGTTGGCTTGTCTCTTTTCTCGCGGTGATGACACATGACGCCTTCTGCACAGTGACGAAATGCACAGAACGAAGCGCGCACAAGTGGCAGCCCACCAGTGGTGTGAGCCGCCTTTTTATACGCCGTTACGACAGTGATCGTGGGAGAGAGTGCGCGGCGTTGTTATGAGCGCCAAGCAGCGCCACGGATGAGGTGGCGTCCCGGAGGAACCTGATGTTCCGGATGCTGCTGCTGCGGCCGTCTGCCTCTGTTTCGCCTGGCCGCCTGCTGGCACAAAAGGCTTACTCGCGCGCACACGCTATTCCACAGTCTAGGAGGCGCGAGAATAGGCGTCTTCTCTGGAGCAGAGGCGTCGCGAGCCGTGTCGCCCGGCGAATTGTTCACGCGAATCCTCGCTCCCCCCCCCCGCTGTGATGTGCAAGAATCGCGAGGACCCTGCTCGGCCTCGCATCTGGCCGCCACCGCCTTGGTTTAATGCGGACCACACGAGCTCACTTCGGGTGTACTGGGATGAGCAATGAGCGTCGTTCCATTGTCTGGGATGGAATAGGTCCCGGATAAAAGTTGCATTGAAGGTCTTGTGCCATTAGACGGTGTGTACGCGGGGAGCTAGGTGCAGCTGCGAGTCCCTTACCCTCTTGTATAGAATCCTCGAGGTGGGATCGGTGCTCGCACGCCTGACATGACCGCATGGGACACACCGCATTCAGATCCGTGGGTGGACCTGACGCTGCGTACCAGCGCTTGCTTTCTTTTTCTGGCAGCCTTCGCTTCACCAACGTTTCGTTAGCCTGTCATCTCTTGCGATATTTTTTTTTGTTGTTCCTTCATTCGTATAAGATACAAAGAAGAGAAACCCGCGAGGCGCCGTTCGCCATGATAAAAGTTTTCTCTTTCGTATGCTGGCTATCTAATGCTGGGAGCAATCCGGATTTGATGCGGCCACGTCACATGATGTAATCCGTCACTGATCACGTCACCTATTGTGCTTGAGCGGAGGTCAGCGGCACCATGACTGCGAGGGCAGCGGCCTGTTTTTCACCTGCTGGGCTGTTACGTTCCTGTCTTGCATAAAATAAAAAAATAATTTACGGTTTTACATTTGAAAATCACCGTATGATTATGATCATGAGATGAAAATATGATTATTATCTCATATGATCTCATATTATTATAACATGAAAAATTTATGAACACGGAGTGCAGCTGGAGCCAACATTTGGACAAACGGTCTTGACACGACCCCTTGTCGACGTATTGGCTCCAGCCACACCCCGTGTTCACGAATTTTTTCATCTCTTCAAGCTTCCATCGTGTCCTGAGCTTCTCCCTTATTTGGATATGATTATGAGGCACGCGTGTCATATGTATAGTGGTGGACTCCCGATAGTTTTGACTACCTAGAGTTTCTCTAACGTGCACCCAAATCTAAGTACGCAGGCTTCATTTCCATGTAACTTCCATGATTATGTGACGTAGCACAAAAGCCTAACGGCTTACGCTAGACATAGAGTTAAATTAACAACTTCACTGGTGTCTGTTCTATTGAATGGACGACCAGTCGCACTGTTGTGGCTTATTTCATCGTAGTGGAGGCCATATGTGTTTTGCTAGTTTGCTTGCTTGCTTGCTTGCTTGCTTGCTTGCTTGCTTGTTTGTTTGTTTGTTTGTTTGTTTGTTTGTTTGTTTGTTTGTTTCATTTTATCACTTTACGTGAGGAAAAGTATGGAACAAAAATAGCCGGAACACCTGATATATCGACCATCGGGCAGTGCGAAACGTCCCAAGAAGTTGGCATTCTCTCACCAACGTTTCGCTTTTTCTCACGGAAGGGGACTTTCCCGCATGCATTCAGGAGAGTGAGCGGTGTGATTAGAAGGGCCGTATCGATAGCGAATTTTCTCGCCTACAATCCGCCCCTGCATATAACCTCCACCGCCAACTACAAACCGCGTGAAAATAAGAAATACAAAAAAAAACATTCCTGTGTGTTTCCCTAAGACACGTTCCTTGCATGCTCTTGAAGCAGTTTCGCGACGCCCACTTGCGCACCGAAATTTGCATCGAAAATACGGTGAATTGTTTAAAAGTTTTATATCGAATTATACGACATATCGAACTAATTCCTATTTATTCCCATGTGCGGGTTCGACCGTAAATACCAAGAAGGTACTTTATTAATTAATTGAATAATACTGTTATCTAGGGTTTAACGTCCAAAACCACGATATGATTATGAGAGACGCCGTAGTGGAGGGCTCCGGAAATTTCGACCACCTGGGATTCTTTAACGTGCACCTAAATGTAAGTAAGCGGGCCTCAAACATTTTCGCCTCCATCGAAAATGCAGCCGCCGCGGCCGGGATTCCATCCCGCGACCTTTGGGTCAGCAGTCGAGCGCCATAACCACTAGACCACCATGGCGGGGTGATTAATTTATCGAGGAGCCAAGAAGATTTCTTCGATTTACTTGAGCAAACGCAAAATCCCGACTTCGGAGGTCACTAAACCGATAATTCCACATTTGGAACAAGCCTCCTAGATATGGCCTCGCACATGAGATCTTTTTTTTGCCGTAGCTTGTCGATCGAGTGAATCGATTCAGCAAAAAAATCAAAATGCTAAAACTTTAGCGCAGAAAGTGCACAGCGGACAAAGAAACGACAAGGACAAGCGCTTGTCCTCGTCGTTTCTTTGTCCGCTGTGCACTTTTTGCGCTAAAGTTTTAGCATTATGGAATACCAACTAGCCCGCCCCATACCTTGCTTCAGAAAAACAAAGCAGCGTAAATGTTATGAGAGCCTTTCAGGCGAAGCATCGGCTTGTGAAACTTGCCGCTGGAAACCGTTAATAAACAGAATGTAAACAAAAAACATGGCTGATCCTTCTGTCATAGAAATCGGTATGACACGAAAGTGAAACGTGTCTTCACAGAAGTAGTGCTTATTGTGTAGTGATATATGAGAGCTTGTACAATGTATATTGGTGTTTGGCAGCTATAGCACCGTTTGACGTGGATACACCCACATCTCCATCGCGACCAGAGTGTCGGAACGGAACGAAAACCGAAAACGAAAAACGAAAAAAAAACGATATTTTTGACCGGAACGAAAACGTAACCGAAACTTTATCTGTGATTTCGTTGCGGAGTGAAACCGAGATTTTTTCAATCGTTTTTCGGTTCACGAGAAAACTTCGCAATCCGGAACAACTGAGCTCATCCAATGTGCATATCTTAGGATACAGTATTAGCGCGTACCTCAGGCAGGAATTCCAAAGTAAAGATATGTTGAAATTGTGCGAAAAACGAAAACAGTGACAACCAGAGATGTTTATATTAACGCAAGTAGACTTTTGTGTGCCTGTCACGCAGGCCAAAGTGGAGAGGGGATTGTCGACGCTGAAGTTTGTTACAGCGAAATCTATTATGAGATTACAACAGCTGATTTTGGCGCGATGGTTGTCCGCCGCCGCCGGTGTCCGTGACCGCTATCGCGTGAAATAAGAAAAAATTAAATGAGAAACAAATTTCTGGGATCGGATGGGATTTTAACCCGTGCCCTCTGCGTGGCGGTCGAGTTTCCACCACGGTGCCACGCTGGTGCTTGTAACTCCTGCGCAAAAATACTCTATACAGGCGTCATGTCGGGCAAGGAATCGTGCTAACATATGCAATATAGCGTGGCAGAAGAGTAAAATAACAACCGGTCATCAAACAATGCTAATTGCGCAAAGAGTGTGAGGTTTAATGTTTCCCACCAGTGTTGCGGAGTTGCCACTCCAGAATTGGAATGACTCCTGAATCATTCTACATTTTCGCGACCCCGGAATGAAATGGGAATCGAATGGGGACAACGCTTGGAGGAATGGAATGGGAATGTATTTAAGCGCCTTTTGCACGGAATGGAATGAGAATGGAATTACGCCTTTTTCCGAAAATAGAGCACGTTTTCGTCTACGTGCTGTTTTTCAAACTTCAAACATTATTAAGTCAGAGCCTCGAATTTAGCAGTAAAGCGGTATTTTTAAAATGGCTTGGCTGATTACAAGCACGGTACATTCATAAGCGAAGCGCCTACTACAAATCGAGGCGTAAATTGGTGTACAAACAAATGCATTATCCCAGCAGATGCTCAAGTGAGAAACAAGTTACCCCTGCGCGGTTCCCATTGATACCCCCACACGAATATGACGAATACTCTGTGCACAGCCTGATCTTTATCTCACGAGCAGTTCAGTACCTGACACACGTAAATAACCTCTGCGACAAGGAAGACATTGCATGTGTACCTGCGCACAGGCGAGCACAGAAAGTTCTCCTCACCCCATCGATGCTTACGAGGCGCGCTTGACAAGCGTGAGTGCTGACGAGCAGTGCGGCCCAGTGTTCCGCATTCGATGCAGAGGAATAGGGTGCCCGAGCGGTGCACTGTTCCAACTAATACCAGCAGATCTAGACGATTTTGAGCCCCATTAACTAAATCTTAGCGTTCTCCATACTCACGACCTCTTTAGACGCGTGGCAAAACTGCTTAGTCTTCTTCAATACTACTTTTGTCAGCATAAAAATACGCTAGGTAGTCATTTTAGTATAAACACATTTAAGCTTAAACAATATTAAACCATCGCCATTCGTTCAAACATGCTGACCATGCAAATACTGTAGGTAGCGGGAGGACTGCCCCTATGGGAATTAGTAGGGTGGTGGTTGTACTGCACGAGATATGTCACCAAGCTACTATCCCTCCAACTTGGTAACGTGTTTTGCGTACTTTTGCAGTTCTCAATGCATCTGATGACATCAGCTTTATGGGGCGTTCATTCATAGCTCGATAAACTATCAAGATGCCTTTCCTACCTTGAGGAATTACAGGAATTGAATTGAACTGCCCGGCCATTCCCGGAGTGGGAATGGGCTAAGTTTTTTCATTCCGAGGAATTGAAAGGATTTGAATTGCGGCCAATTCTAATTCCCCGGAATGGAATTGGAATGGAATGGAGCGCCCATTACGCAACACTGCTTCCCACCCACTGCAGAGTGCTCAGTCACAAGTCTTCATCATCATCAGCCACAGCACAAAGTGCACATAATGCCTTACAGATGTGTAGCGGGTACCACGATTCTCTGAAGAGCGACGAAAAATGGCATAGTGGGAACTTCGCTGTTTCAGAAAAATTACGATGATTTATGGCGTAGTGGGTACCTTGCATGTGTACTTGTATTAGTTGCCCCAAGGGACTCTACAATGGGATCTACAAAGTCCGCTCTTCCAGCTTTCGCTGTGACTGTGCTGCGTGTTCCGCGCAATAATATAATACATATTATCTCGCGTTTAACGTCCCAAAACCACGATATTGCCGCGAGTCTTATATTTCATGAGTTGAAAGCTTCACCCACAAAGACTGTGGGCAACGCGCTGCGCAGGCCTCGCCGTGATGTGTAGGAAGCTTCGCGATTGTTTTGGAACAATCTGTTAAGATTGCGCGCCGCACGAGAATGTTCCAGCTTTGTCGAGAGATAACGCCGCCAACAGCGACATCGCTGGAAAGTTCGATAGCGCCTGTATAAAAGCCGACGCGCTTGACTGCTTGTCAGTTGATCGACGGTCGACGCTCTGTTCGCCGCTATCAGTTTATTGCTGTAGCTGGAGTTTCATTTTCCCGGCCACAAGTTCGGCCTAATAAAGAGTTTCATCTCGGACGTGCTGACTGCTGCCTTCGTCGACGTCGCGACCACGTGACAATATGATTATGAGAGACGCCGTAGTGGAGGGCTCCGAAAATTTCGACCACCTGGGGTTCCTTAACGTGCACCTAAATCTAAGTACACGGGCCTCAAACATTTTCGCCTCCATCGAAAATGCAGCCGCCGCGGCCGGGAGTCGATCCCGCGACCATTGGGTCAGCAGTCGAGCGCCATAACCACTAGACCACCGTGACGGGGCGTTCCGCGCAGGCCTGGCGATCTTTTTATCAGAACAGCGGTCTCGCACATCAGAGAATACACTCAATGACGTGCTTCTTCTGAGATCGCGCTCACTCTCTTGACACACAGCACTGAGCCCACTAAAAAAATCGTAATTGACTTTTCAGAAAATAAATACTATGACTTTGAAAGGTATACTGGTTTGTGCTAGTTGGTAAGAATTCGTGGTAAAGTTACTTCCGCTCCTCTGAAGAACGTGTTTTACCCTTGTCCCACTTTCTTAAGAAGAGGGCAAGTAACTACATCAAAAATCCAATGTTTTTTATTATTACCTTAACTTCAAAATTTTCATTAAAAAACCATTACGAACCGTTACGGAACATTTTTTTTTCGTTCCGGAACAGAAACGGAACGGAACTTTTTGCTGTGGAACGAAACTAAAACCAAAACGAAAAACATTTCGTTCCGACACCCTGATCGCGACGACTAACGCCCATGATCACGGTTTAACCATTATGGTAGCTGAAGTTTTTAACATATACCTGGACACAGCGTATTGTGCATCCCGCGCAAAGATGCCATCAACAAGCACATAATAAATACTGGTACTCGATATGCACTTCTTCAAAGCGTCGTCAATTAAGGAGAGAAACGGCACGGTGTGCGCTTTTTAGTAATGGGTAACCTACGCCTGTGCTCATGCATACACTACCACACTGCGCTTCAGCAACACGGCAGGCAGAGGTTCGTAGCTCTAGCCCCGAACGCGCGCAGGTGTTCCACGTCCCGCTGACCTCTGTCTCGCTCCATCAAGGGAGGACATTCTCCCGTCGACATCGTTGTCTTTCTGCAGCGCTTACTGCAGCAGTTTTATCAGTCGGTGCTATCGCACTGGAATCAGTCGGCGATGGAGGAACACCGTTGGTGCATGTGGAACCTACACTACTCCGACAACGAGCCTTCACGCGCTAACACGAAGCGAAATGGAAAGAACGTAACTGCGGCTAGGGCGACTCCCCGATGCTAGCGCGGCCACTGTTTTTCATGGTATCAAGGCGCTTTAACCATGGCCTCCGAGACTGCTTTTTCTTAGTTTTTTCTTTCCAATCCGTTAACGTCCATTTTATCGACGTCATATCCGTGACGGAAATACGTCATCACAATCTTGGTGGACACTACCATAAAACACTTTCGTGTTAAAAAAACAATACATACCATTCTCGGTTCACTCTTTTATTCAAATGAGACGATACATTAAAAGATGTCGCCGACTGATGAGCCCACACAGCGAAATACTGACGCGCAATTAAGATATGCACGAAAATGTTGACATGATGTATGTAAACTGTTGACAGTTGATTGCATGGGTTACTTCGTTCAAGGACACCAAGAAATGCAGTCGGTGGACAAAATGCTGTATGAATACTCCCACATATTCTAATCCAAGTCAAAGAAAAAACGTGACTGGCCCAATACCTGACATCGCGGATAAACCTCATGAACTCCAAGAAAATAAATCAGGAGTCTTACGCGCCAGAACTACGATATGATTACGAAGCATTTCGTATAGCTTCGCACTAAGGATTTATTTTGACAACCCGGGGGTTCTTCAACATGAAGCTAAATCCAATTACGCTTTGCTTTTGGCGTGTTTTGTAGCGGCCGTAACTGAACCTTCGACCTAGAGCTTAGCGGCACAACACCATCGAGAGAACCACGGTGGTGGGTTTGCTGTGACAGATGTTAGACTGAGGGTTCCAATGTGCACAATGAATTCGTGAAGCGTGCTTCAAACTTTATACCCGGAGTGGAACGTGTGTTGCTGTCATTCCTTTTTCGTTTTCTGATAAGATGATGCCTGCGAGGTTGAATGTGAAAAGAAGAAATAAGAAATGCTAGGTAAATTTATTATTTGACCCTCTCCGATCACTGGCGCCTTGTCCCCCTTTTGTCGATAATCACAAACGTATTAGACAATTTTAACGTTCGACATGCTGACTGGATATCGATGAACTCTCAAATGTTGAAAATATAAAACCACTTTCTTGAAACACGTGAACCGATGGACAGCGCGGCGATGGATGTGGCGCGTGCGGTCTTGTTGACTGACGAATGCCCAAGTGGAGGTAAGACTCTCCTCAGGTAACTGTCGAGCATGCGAGTTGGGGAGCTATGCATGTGCAGCCGGGTTGAAGGATATCGCCAACCTTCGTCGTGTCAGATGCCGCGGACTCCCTCTGAGTTGAATACGCAGCCCGATGTTTGCCTGTAAGGTAGAGAAGGAGTTTTGAACGCGTGAATATCAACTCCAGCAAGCGAACTGTCCATTGCCATGCTATTTTCCTCATATCTTTCAGTTTGCTACATGTTTTTGAACAGCGAAGCTGTTTAAGCTTGCAGGAATTCCGGTCGTCCAACGCACAAAACTCGGCGGTTATGTGCCAAGCAGCTCCTAGCATAGCATAGCCATGGATAGTGCAGTATAGCAAGTGGGTGGGAAAGGGAAGTGAGGATGAGGAGGAGTGATGTGAGATAATGGGGAAGGAAAGGAGCAGGGATGAGGGTAAAGAATGGCATATCCTCGTTTATGTGCCACAGACAGTTGGTATGTGCCATGTGCAAGCAGCTCCTGGTACAGCATAGCCATGCACAGTATAGTATAGCAAGCGGTTGGGAAAGGGAATCGAAGGTAAGGGGGAGGGAAAGGAGGAGAGAGGGCAATATGGAAAGGGGTAAATAAAGAAATAAAGATGGAAGATGGAATATAGAAGAAGAAGACGTAGACAGAGATAAGAAAGGAAGAAGACAGAAGATGATGAGGAGGAAAGAAGAAGAAAGAACAACTCAATCTGCTTTCTCCAGGTGGTGGCGCTTGCTTCATAGCTGCGCTGTTTACTCAGACTTCAGAGGCATGGTACTGGCTTTAATATTTTTCTTTACTTATTCATTTTTGCTTATGGATGAGTGAATAAACTTTATTAAAAGTCCGGGCGAGGCGGGGGGAAGAGGGGATTAACCCCTGTCCCGTCCCACTCTCCGTCGATGATGGCGTCAGGTGACGGCTTGAAGCCCTTGGACCCGGGCGGCATCCTCGGCTTGCCGGACGGGTAACATTTTTTTTTTTGCGTTGCAGAACTTATAGAAATGAAGTAGTTCAGGTGATACAAACCTCAACCTCTCCATATCAACGTAGTTAGAATAGAACAGAACAGAACAAAACAGAAAGCTGTGAGCAGGCTGTAAGGGTGTCATGTGAAAGGACGCGTACCGTTATAAAAATAGTGACTCATAAGTGTTCCACGTACCGCATGTCCTGTCAAAAAATCAGACAGAGCACTCTTGACTGACCTTTAGGATTCTTGAATATCGCATTTATGAAGCCGCTTGTGCCGGCGTTCTGGTTTGTTCCAGTGCTCTAAGGTGAAGTTGCGCATTACGCGCCGAAGGAAGGCATTAGTATCTGTTCGCGAAAACGCAGTGCCCCACAACCTAAAGCGAACCATCACATGCATGATTCACCGCATTCGTCTTGGTGTGGCATTCACAAGACGTTATGCCCACTTGATCGGCTGCAGTGACACAGGTCCCGATTGTGGTCACTGTCACTTACTGAAACAATTGAACATATGTTTTGCGCCTGTCCAGCTCATGCACGAGAACGTCAGAAACTGATCTCCTCGATTGGGTAATATCATAGTAGACCAATAAACTACAAGGTTGTGTTAGGTCCTTGGCCTGATGTCAATAGCACAAATGTGGTTATAGAAGCACTCGTTGCCTTCTTACAAGACAGTGGGTTGTATGCGCGTCTTTAGATTTGCGCTCAGCGTAACGGAACTATATTCTCATCTCCCTACCTTACCATCGTCATTCACCACTCTTTCGCTCCCCTGTCCCTTCTCCCCAGTGTAGAGTAGCAGGCCAGAGCAAACTACAGCTCAGGCCAACCTCTCTGCCTCTCTCTAAATGAATTCTCTCTCTCTTGAGCATCCCTCAGGAAACTTTAACTGCAGCCTTGCAGTAGTTTTAGGATGGCTGATTACGAATCAGGCATACCTAAATGTAGCCCTCCAATACAATAAGGTACTGGCTGTGGGTTCAGAGTCTCCACGTGCAGCCTTCCAGTGCAGTTAACATTGCTGAGGTACAGTCAGGAGTATCTGAGTGCAGTTTTTCCATACAAACAGTAGTCGGACTGATTGCGGTCAGCCGAGTTGCCGAGCAAGGCCGTACAGATCGCCGCCGTGATACAATGTGATAGAGAGCTGACTCTCTTAACTGGTGCGGATGGGTAACCATCCGCACTATTCAGCTTAACAAAGAGGTGCGTTGTAACATTGAAATTTTATTGTTTTATCTTTCCCCATACTAAGAAAACCTGGCGATATTCAGCGGGGTTTCGTCAGAATATGCACGGCTAACGACGACACCGATCAAATTACCAGAGAACGTGGTCGGCTTATACACAGAACAAAAGTATTGAAAACCCATAAATTCATTAAAAAAACAGCCAAGACGAACCTCACGCGTCCGAGAAGTCACTTATTTTTGCCTATAAAATAGTAAGAGCAGGTACGAATAAGAATGACCAATTAGACTGTAGCCTGACCCTCTTCATAGTTCCATTAACTAAATGAATGCCCCACACATCTAGAAACAGCCAATGGGTACAAACGATAAAGAAAGACATCTGAGAGACGTCAAACAGCTTGTACTGCCAGATTTTGCATTGGTTGACGAAAGCGTAGCTGGCGATCGCCTATCTAGGCGGAACTCACCCGTTGTCCAACTACTGCTTGGCGCGCACGACTGATGGTTGAGGCGTCAGGCTCTGGGCGGCTTTCTTGACGGATGCCGGTGACTCGGTCGCGTAGTCGTTCCGACCTGTGACCGTGCCCCCTCCGTCACCAGCGAAGCCTGTGAAAGCCTGGACGCGACCTAAAATACTTCTCAGGGGCAGGTCGCTGAGACCTCGGCGAATATCCTTGGCCCGACCGTGCATCGTGTGGATGTTGGAGAAAGGCATCATGATGATCCTGTGCGAAAAGACAAGAAAAACGCACAGATCTCGTGGAAGATGCTCAAAGAGACCTGAGACACTACCGCCAAGTTGGGGGGGGGGTCAATTTCCCCTCACCGACATTTTGGAATTGTGCATGCATATGTATAACGCGCACATACAAACATACGCACGAATATACTTAACGTATGGCCGCACCCCCCTCCTCCACCCCAAAAAAAATCTCTGGCCACGCCGCTGGTCATTACATTCAATGTCATTAAGATAGATAGATAGATAGATAGATAGATAGATAGATAGATAGATAGATAGATAGATAGATAGATAGATAGATAGATAGATAGATAGATAGATAGATAGATAGATAGATAGATAGATAGATAGATAGATAGCAATTTTAATGGTATCGCCGCAGATATTGGCATGGTTTATCTCAGGTGTCTGGTGATGACTATCGTATATTCATGTTGCGCGTCGCACATGCCCCGCTGTACCACTTATGAACAAGTGAAATGCAGCTATCCACAGTGGCTACGTGTTTGATTTAGGCATCGAAATTAATGGCGGCGTTCGGGTTAACGTCTGATAGTGATCATTGAAATAACAACTGATTAAATTAAAGTGGCGAGTTGGGCGTGTTGGTACCTAATTTGGCAGCAAGGGTTGAGGCTGCGAGCAAGAAACTAATTTCATCCTGACCCTTCGTACAGGTTTGTCTCATAAACTTGTACATTTGCTAATCCTTCTTAGCCGCTCCCCTGTTGCCATCAGTGTCTCGTGTGTGTTTCAAGATGCCGTCGTGCTGAGCTAGCAAAAGAAGTAGCAACACTACGTGCTGAAATGACATCTATGCAAGAAAGTCTTAGCATGTTTAACGGACTGTATGAATCCGTAAAAGTTCAGAACGAAACCATCGTGAAGGAAAATCAATTGTTGAAGGAAGAAAACACGAAGCTGTCGCAACGTCTCTCGTCACTGGAGCAGTATTCTCGCCTCAACAACGTAGATGCCAGTGCTGGGCAGTATCGAAGATACATGTATCTTAGATACTATTTTAGATACTCTTTGGGTATCTTGTATCTGTATCGCGATACGTCTCGCAAAACAAGTATCTGTATCTGTATTTCCGACACATTCGATAATGTATCGTGTATCTTAAGATACAAGATACTGCTATCGCAACACAACTGTGCGAAACAATAATCGCTGGCCAAACCCAGCTCCTCAAGCTGGTACTGGCGCCACTATGCCATCTGAATAAAACTAAAGGCAGTGATGAAATTTTCTTTCTGCCAGTGCCCTCCAGTAAGGACAGAATATGAGGTCTGCGTGTCCCTTATTGGGGGAGCAGAGTCACGTGGCAGCGCTCGCGCAGTCTCGAGAGAAACAAGCGCGCGGACGTCTACGCCCATCTCATGTGCCTTCTGTTTTCTCAATCTTTTTTTTTCTTTTTATTTGCGCCAGTGCCATGACACTTGCTCTTAACCACTGTCCTACGCCGAGTACTCCAATGCGTGCGGCGTCTATCGCGCAAACTCTGATGTTGCTATAGCGTCCTTATTGAAGATTCTCTTGCGCCTTGCTTTGTAACGAAATCTGACGCCTGCAAGGATGGGGTTGCTTTGCGTCTCGTGGCTTTTACATATCAGCGATTTGAAGGATCTCGGGGATGTATGTTTGACTTACATGCAATGAATTAACTTACATGCAAATAAGATTCTAACAACTTTAGCACCACTGATACTGATGCTAAATATAATAGAGCGAGCGTTTACCTAACAGAAGATATCTTGGCCTACCGTATTTTTTCTTCCTGCTGTCTTTATTCAAAGGATTTATGAAATCGTAATTTGAATGTTAGCAGAAGTGCTTTATTGGCTGTCCTTTTACATCCCATACATTAGCTAGGTCTCTGTACTGTTTTTTACGGTCTGGTCACTGCAGTATATCTTTTGTAACGGGCTATCAAAATAAGATCTCTGCTTTATTCTTTTGACTGCATTATTTCTACTACTGCTTACACATTCACACGTTGCCAAGGCTATTTTGAAAACATTTATAGTCATGTGGGCGCGCCTTGAGTATACAGTACAAAACATTCTTTACCGCTTAGTAAAATAGCGAAATTGAGTTTGTGTTATAAAAGAGGAAGTTATTAGGAGCCATCTTAAAGATGTTAGGTAGGGAGTTCGAGGAACGCTGTTATACCGAATGCTCTGTTTTTCTGATGAGCGTCCTAACGACGCGTTTCAGGCAATTTTCCATAGGCACTGAATTTTCTATTGTCTCACCTTCACAGGTGAGTTGACGACACTTCATGCTTAACTGTCATAGCTATTAAGGGCACCGTCTGTATCGTCTTTCTGTACTCATTTAGTGTGAATGTTTGATACGGAACCGCCTCTCTATTTTACCTATATTTGTTTTCCTGTTTTAGGCCTTCCTGAATTTTTTAGTGTTACTAATCGCCACGTAATCAGAACTATAAGTGGCAATAGCGCGAAGGGCGGCGGTATCCCGCGACGCTTTGTGCAACTAAACAATACGTCTGAGACTTTTCTGGATTGCGCATGTTTTCTCGTTGAAGAAAAATCGTTAAAAGATTGTACTTTAGTGAGTATGTCAACAAAGAATCCTTTATGCCAGCAGATATGTACAATATGAAAATTCATTGCAGTTTTACATCCTCTACGTATATACCAGGGGTCTCAAACTCGCTGTATAGCCAGCGGGCCTCAGTCACCAAATGCAGTCCCGCAAGAGCCAGGGCAGTAAAGTGAAGGTTGAAAGGGGGGGGGGGGGGAGAAATGGCTTGAACAAGATGACAGCAACGTTGCCATTTGAAAGGAAGCCTTTCCCATATCTCATATATGTCATTTCTGAAAGTACTTTGGAGTCAGGATTCGACAAACATCGATACCGTTCTACAGAATGACTGAAATCGGGACGCGGATTCTGAAATATAGAGTTTGTGTTAATAATAATAATATCTGGGGTTTAACGTCCCAGAACCACTATATGATTACGAGGGAAGTAATAGTGGAGTGCTCCGGAAATTTGGACCGTCTGGTGTGCTTTAACGTGCACTGACATCGCAAAGTACGCGAGCCTCTAGCATTTCGCCTCTATCGAAATGCGACCGCCGCGGCCGAGATCGAACCGAGTTTTTGTTCCACGGTTATGTTTCAACACATGGTGACCACATGTCCTCACGAAAAGAATGATTGAGACCAGTCATGTCATTGTAGCTCATGTAAATACTTATTAACAAAATAAAAACAAATGGAACGAAGACGGTAATAAGTGCGGGCCGGGCCACGTGCTTGAGACCCGTGGTATACACAATGAGTCAAGAAAAAAAAATTTCGCTACTAGCGTTCTTGCTGCTCTGCACCTGTCCAGTGATCCGGTATTGCGCCAACGGTCTTTTACGGACAAGGCAAAAGTCCACACCGGTATTTGCGCCATCGTGCGAAGGCTTCTTATTGAAGTTCTTGTGATTAGATGGCAACCTGTTAGCTGGTCGGCACGCAAAGCAGCGACTCCCATCAATTGCGAAAATTACAAGCAAAAAGCACTGTCAGCGAAGTGTATAAAGAGCTGTCCTGTTAAGAAGCTAAAACAAATGCCAATAATTTATTTCAGAAGGAAACCAATGAATTTCCGGAAGAAGGGAAAATTTTTGCGATACTAACAGACATTTCACTCATGTTCTTTTTATTTATTTTTTTTTTCAAACTACTGAGGAATGGAACCTGATACCTTTTCATCATCTGTACTCACCTGAATAAATTCATAATTACATTCTCACTATTTCGTAAACAACATTTTCATTTTAGAGTCGTTTGTTCGTTTGCCTTCCTTCGTTTGAGATTTTCAATTGGGCCTTGTACGTGTGTTTCTTATGTTGTACCTTGCCCCTCCTGCTTTGGCCACATGGCCAAAGTACGATGTAAATAAATAAATGAAACGAAATGGGTCACAGTTAAGAAATTTTCAAGGAGACATTTTTGTGCGTAGGCATTTGCTGCTACATTATATGGACTTATAAAAAGAAATTTGCGAATGTATCGAAGTATCTTAAGATACAATTGCCAAGTATCGTATCGGATACAATTCTTCTGGCAGTATCTTGTATCTGTATCTCAAATACTTCTTGCCTGAGTATCTTGTATCGTATCGCGATACAATTTCAAAGTATCTTTGCCCAGCCCTGGTAGATGCTAAAGGTGTTCCCGTCACTGAAGGTGAAAATTGCCTGGCTGTAATACAGGCTATTGGTGAAAAAATTGGCTGTCCTGTTGTCCCCTCCGATGTTGATATTGTTCATCGTGTCCCCGCGAAAAAAAGACAAGAACATCATCGCGCGATTCTGCCCGAGAGCGAAGCGAGCGGAATTCATCAGTAAGGCTCGGAAAGCTAAGCTCACCACTTCGGCTATTGGTCTTTCGCGAAACAGTGACTCACCACTTTTTGTTAATGATCATCTCACGCCAGAAAACAAGCGTCTTTTCGCGCAAGCTCTCGACTTGAAGAAGACCAAAGGGTGGCGATTCCTCTGGACCGAAAATTGTGTCATCAAAGCCGGAAAGACTGAAAATAGTCGCGTTTATCGCATTCCAGCATAAACGATCTGGCAATATTTGCATAATCAGTGCGTCTGCGCATCCTTCATTCGAATTCCGATCATGAACAGAGGCATGTTCTCGTGTGATAAAACGAAAGCATTGCTGCGTGATGAACCCCGCAAATGTTCATTCGTTCACTGCAATATTCGGAGTCTTCGAAAGCATCACGATGATCTGCTAAACTTTCTTTCTATAATTGATCATAACTTTTCTATAATCTGTTTGTCTGAAACGTGGCTAACACAAGCAGATAGCAATCTATTTGATCTTCCACGGTACACTAGTGAACATAGCTACCGTGGGATCCAAAGAAGTGGTGGATCTGCCATTTTTGTGAATTCGTCAGTTCCGTACACTCGTAGTCACGATATTTCATTCCGTAATTTATTGTGTGAGTCTGTCTGGTTAGAGTTCGACTGGAATGTCTTGCCACTTAACAATAGACATACAATCCTGGCATGCATTTATCGTTCCCCGTCATCTTCGCATTCGGACTTCTGTTCACAGCTAGAAGAAATTCTTGACATCTTAACCAATGAAAATAAAAACATCATCTTTTGTGGTGACATCAACATAAGCATACTTCATCCCAACTGTCAATCGTGTTCTGATTATATCAACTGCTTATTTAGCTATGGTTTTTCTTCTTTAATTGATGTTCCAACAAGATGTGACACTGCTGGTTCTTGCACTTTAATAGACCATATATTTTCGTCTTCCTCCTCCGATTGCACCACTGGAGTGATAGATTATTCCATTACGGATCATTATCCCCTGTTCTTCAGTCTTGGCACCGGAAAACGTATGCAGCATCGCCAATACACTAAAAGTTTCTTCAATTAAGCATTATTTACACGAAAGGTGCACGGCACATGCTGGAATAGTGTTTTACGTGAAAATTGTCCTGAGAAGGCATATTCCATGTTCCTGTCAACAATGACGGACTACATTAATGACTGCACAACCCATGTATCCCGTAAGCACACATTCTCGTCTCCTAGGAATCCATGGATCACAAGTGCGTTGCTGCGCTCTATAACCAAGAAAAACAATCTTCTTAAAAAGGTAAAACTGCAGCCTTTCAACGTATCTTTGAGAGCTAGATTTAAAAATTATAACAATATTCTTTCCGGCATCCTTAAGCGTGCAAAACGAGAATATTATGAACGGCGGATAATTGAAAACGGAAGTGATGCCAGGCGCAGTTGGGAGCTCATTTAGAAATTCTTAATATTACAGTCAGATACGGGTATTAATAAAGTAATTTGATAGGGAATACACTAACGAGGCTGATATACCTAACGTTTTCAGTGATCATTTTGCCACATGCCAAAATACGTCTTCTTCTAGTGTTCCACCCCATCTTCCACGTAGCTCTCGGTCCATCTTCCTTCGTCCTGTTTCTTCAGAAGAAGTTTTTAATGTAATTTGTTCCCTCAAAGTTACGGGACCAGGGCTGGATTCTATCCAGCCTTCAAGAATAGAACTGGTTGCTGCGGACATATCAATGGTTGTGGCAGATATTGCTAACAAAATCTTCAAAACAGGTAAATTTCCCGAGTTGTTGAAACGTGGTAAAGTGATTCCGGTGTTCAAAAAAGGTGCTCGTGATAACATTAACAACTACCGCCCAATTTGTATTTTGCCATTTTTTAGTAAAGTCATTGAAAAGCTTCTGTACACTCGTTTAATGAACTATCTAAACAAATTTAATCTTCTCTCTCCACGCCAGTTTGATTTTAGGAATGGTTATTCGACGGAACAGGCCTTAATCAATTTCACGGATAGCATTAAACAATTTATTGGTGAAGGGTTTGCCGTAGGAGCCATATTGATTGACCTAACAAAAGCATTTGACACACTAGTACATTCTATTCTTCTCGATAAGCTGCAGTCTTTTGGTATTACTGGCCCACCATTAAATTGATTTCGCAGCTACTTGTCCGACAGGCCGCAAGTAGTGTATATTAATGGCCAATTTTCATCAACTAAATTAATTGACTGCGGTGTTCCCCAATGCTCTATATTAGGCCCTTTGTTGTTTCTCCTATTCATTAATGATTTACCCAATACGCTTACCTCTTCTAACTGTTTGCTGTATGCTGATGACACGACCATTTATTCACCACATAAATCAGTCACCGCACTTCAGGACATACTTAGTACAGATCTTAAAAACCTTCACTCATGGTGTATAAATAACCAACTTAAAATTAATCCTACTAAAACAACTTTTGTGCTTTTTCATAGCCCTCAAACGGTGATTATTTCCTCCACGCTTGTCTCATTGAATAATTATGATATACCGGCATCTGATAATGTTAAATTTCTGGGTATTACTCTGGATAAGCACCTTAAATATAATATTCACGCCAACTCACTCATCGAAAAGGTTTCATTTGGCATCCGCATTATAATTAAAACACGTGCATTCTTTCAACCTCATATTCTTTTCTCGCTTTATAATGCTTATATTAACAGCCATTTATCATACTGCCTATCATCATGGGGTAACACATACGCCATTCATCTCAAACCGCTTCAGCGCCTTCAAAACCAGGCGATAAAATTAATGACGTATAGCCCATTGCGTTCCCATTCTACACCCATCTATCAACAGCTGCGCATTCTACCGATTCAAGAGTTGTTTTATCACAGATTGCCCCTCATCACATACCGTCTCATTCATTGTGAAATATCATTAGATAGTATTCCTCACCATGTCCTTGTCAACAACAATAATACCAGGTTTTCAGAGCAAAATAACTTTCTTTTACCCAAAATAAGATCGAACTATGGCAGATTTACAGCTCGCTTCTATGGTATTCATCTTTGGAATCGCATACCTCTTCATACTAAATCATCTCGGTCACTGCAATCTTTTAAACACAACATGAAAAACATATTGTTAAAGGAACCTTTTGTTCATCTGTAATAAATTTATTTTCATCATCACTTCACAGTTCTGTATTGGTATTTTTAAGCTTTGTATAATGCTGCTATGGTAAATATATTTTTCTTTTTTAGTATAGACCGTTCTGTTTTGATTTATTTGTTCGCTCTTTTTGCTGCTGTTACCTTTTATGTACGACACTAATTATAGGAGGTCCCCCTGATTTTGGGACCTCCTGATTCTGTATGTATTAGGTAACCCGTTTTTTGTACATGCAATAATAATGAATAAACTTGAATAAATTGAACTTGTAATCTCAAAACACTGCGGCGCAATAAACAAACAAGGGCGAAACGAGACGATCAGCGCCCGTCCTTGTCTGTTTATTGCACCGCAGCATATTGAGCACAATACCACGATGATCTCCCCGATGCTATTCACCGCGTGCTTACAGGAGGTTTTCAGGGCCCTAGATTGGGAAGAGTTAGGGATACTAGTTAATGAAGAGTACCTTAGTAACCCGAGATTCGCTGATGACATTGCATTAATGAGTAACTCAGAGGACGAATCACAACTCGTGATTACTGAATTGGATAAGGAAGGCAGAAGAGTAGGTCTGAAAATTAATGTGCAGATCACTAAAGCAATGCGCAACAGCTTCGGAAGAGAACAGCACTTGGCGATAGGTAGCGAGGCACTGGAATTTGTAAAGGAATACGTCTACTTAGGACAGGTAGTAACCGCGGAACCGAACCATGAGACTGAAGTAACTAGGAGAATGAGGATGGGAGGGAGCACATTCCGCAAGCATTCTCAAATCCTGAATGGTTGTTTACCACAATAACTAAAGAGGAACATAGCTGCATCCAAGGGCGTCCGCAGAACTTATTGCAAGGGGGTGCATGGGGGGGGGGGGGAGATCCAACATTGACAGCTTTTTTTTCACTGCCGTGACATGACCTGCAAGATTAATCAATAGTGTGCAACATGCGAAATTGGTTGGAAATAGAGAAGGCCGGGACCTGAGTGTGCTAATCAAGCTGTGTAGCTCCTTGCTACCGCATAGAAAAATATTATCCGAAATTCCAGGGAGGGGCAGCTGCCCCCCCTTGCACCCCCCTCCGGACGCCTATGACTGCATCTTACCGACACTTACCAAGGAGCAGAAACCTAGAGGCTTACAACGAGGGTTCAACTAAAACGTAGGACAACCCCGCGAGTAATGGAAAGGAAATGATTGGCGTAACTTTAAGGGACAAGAAGAGAGCAGAGTGGCCCAGGGAACAGAAGGGTGTTAAGAACATCTTAGTTGAAATCAAGAAGAAGAAATGGGCATGGGCAAAGCATGTAGCGCGTAGGCAAGTTAACCGCTGGTCATTAAGAGTAACTGACTGGACTCCAAGGATATTTTTGGTCAGCGCTAAAACCGCTTGCCTGTAACGCTGCGCCACAAAACCATGGAAACTCACGACGTCAAAATTATGTGTACGCACTGAACAGCTCAATTATATGCCAAAGAAACCTACACTTTCACGGAATAGCCGTACTGTTCCCCTTCCAAACGTAATTGAGGGTGGCTGCCTGGAGACCATTTTGGCCGTGGTTGCGCGTAGCTGCTGGCATATTCATGAATGTATTTGCGTATAAATAATGTTATGAGTATTGTTATAACGCCATCGAGCCGCACTTAATTGCTCGTTACGTAATCGCTTCGTGAACTCTTCTTTGCTGAAGATGCTTCTCTTTAATGCCTTGCTGCAAGCTTCCGCAATCGTTGCAGGCCACCGCACAAATAACAACGGGAAACAAAACCAATTAGACAAGCAGGCGCAACCATCATCCCCCGCTTTGGATCTCATACCCCTGTCAGACTGGAAAATTTAGTGTCATTTTGAGCGAGTGCACCTACGCCCCCAGAATGTCACTTTCGTGGCGCGCTGCTACACGAGAAAGGCAAGTGTAGTTTGGAAATGATAGTAATGGCGATGGGTACTTAAGTAACACAACAGATATTTGTTATTCCAGGCAATGTTTCTTAAAGGGGTCATGAAGCACCCCTTGGGCTGATTGAAAAAACACATCCTGCGGAAAGCTGACACGGCTATGAACTGCTCTGCCAAACATTACAGTCGTGCGCGCCGCGTAATGGCCACAAGCGGAGCGCGAAGTTGCCGTTTCCCCAGGCACCCTCTTTTCAAACAGAGGCCGGTTCTCACTCTCGTCGGTGGGCGGGGCGTCTGTCCGCTGTACGTCGCAAGAGACATAGCATGCTTATTGGCCGATAGCCGACGTAAATCGAGAGCGGCGTTCGGATCAGATGCGCTTCTTGCCGCGGGGTGCCGCCACTTGCCGGCGCCGCACTCCTCAGTACACGGTAGCCGCACTCGCGCAAGCGAATCACAGCGGGAGAGCGATCGCGTTTCATGACGCGCGCTGGCGTAACTTCTTTCCCCCATGCCATCCCTCCCTGTCTAGCTTCCAGTGCGCTCGCCGGCACGAGAAAAGAGAGAAAGCGCTGGGAGCGTGCGCCAAACCCCCGTAACTCCGCTGATTCTTGACGGATTCGAGAAATTTTTGCGGCAATCGATTCGGGAGGCAGTACACTCCGATACTGAGGCCATTAGATCATTACTTGGAAAAGTGGTTCATGACCCCTTTAAGTATTAATGTGTTATAGCTATAAACAGTCCTTGAAATAAACTTTACGTACAAACACGGCGGCTGCGGCGATTGCACAGTGTTAGAGTCACTGTATATGCTACCTTTAGGTAGCAGAGTAGCGCATAGGTCCGGCTAGCAACCACAGCTATGCGGTGAAGTCGCACTTCGTTTTTGCAGGCGACATGCCTACCGTGTCGCCGATTAACCTGTCTGGCGTGTCGAAGACCGGCGGTAAACATTGGCTGTCGATGGCTAGTGTTAATTCAGTTCACTGCAGCGGAGGCGTCGAGAAATAAAAAAAACTGGCCCAAGCGGCAGCTTCTCCGCAATGCATGGTTGCTAGCGGCGTTGGAAGACAGATGCGCAACTCTGCTACCTAAAGGTAGCATATACAGTAATTCTACACAGTGTGTTCTGGGTATGCCCCTGGCGGCCGGGGCCTTAAAGTGCCTGAGAATAAGAATAGCAACGTAGTTTTTGTCGTATATAGTACGTTTTAATGTATAAGGATATTCCTAATAATGAAAGCGATAGTTTAAAAAATGCTATGAACTCATCTTGGGATAATGACTTATTTATTCTCGAGCCACTGCTACCGAGGCTAGATACTCCGTCGCCGCGAAGTGAGTTTAGCGAACGCGCTAGCGGGCAAGTGCACTTTGCAGCGAGTGGCACTAAGCGTTCCCGTGTGACAGCGTGCGAATGACACTAGCGGCGAAGTGCACTCCCTGAAAGTGCACTTAAGTTGCCCGTGTGACAGGGGTATAAGAGCTCACGCCAACTAAACCCTGTCCACTTTTGTGCGCTGGGCACATTTGATTCAACGACAGGAGGACTCTATACACATATACACTGATGGATCTGTGCCCACGTGCGCTTCTGCTGCCGCCTTTGTGATCACTCATCTGGGTACCTCCCGGACGGAGAAATTAGACCACAAGTCGTCTTCAGCAGTTGTAGAACACCTTGCAATACCGGAAGCTATAATACACCATCTCCCGCTAAAGGGGACCATGAGGCGATGCGAAGCCGGAGCACTTGCACGATCGCGTTCCGTTGGCGTTCGTTGGGCATGCTATATACCGACCTCCCGTCGTAGAACGCGAAGAGGGACGCTACGCGCGTCGTATATATCCATCTAGCCTGGCCGTTAATTCTCACAGGGCGAGCGGGGAACGTGGTCGACAGGCGGGCGAGACGGGGGCAGCGTAGGAGAGGAGAGAGAAGGGGAGGGGACGCGCATTCGCTCGAGCTCATCGCGGCGTTGCGCAGGAGAGAATTTCTGCATGTCTAGCCCGCGTTTCAGAGGAAGAGTGGAAAGGGGGGAGAGGGTATGGGAGAGGGGGAGGGGAGAGGGAAAGTGGAAAGAGGGAAAGTTGAAAGGGAAAGTGGAGAGGGGAATGTGAGAGGGGAAGGGGAGAGGGAAAGGTGAGAGGGGAAGGGGAGAGGGAAAGTGGAGAGGGGAAGGGGAGAGGGTGAGTGGAGAGGAGGTGTGTGGAGAGGGTATGCGCATGCGCAGTAAGGGTGGTCACGCCGCACACCACCGGATTGAGCTCGGCCTTAAGATACTTCGCATCTAAAACTTGTGTCCGACCAAACACCATGCAAATGGACAACACTGATGCAACTCCACATTACAGACCCTTGATTCATGCTCAAGAAGAGGACAAGAGTACGTATTGTCTTCAGAAATCGTAGAAACATTCATTCGATCTCTCTCAACGGAATGGTCACTCGATTATCATCCAGTGGATACCTGGACACTGGCTTGACAGGTAACGAGCTAGCTGATGCTGCAGCAAAAGCCAATATCCATAACACCATAGGCGTGCGCAGGGTTCCCCTTCAGGGGGGGGGGCGAAGGCCCCCCTTCCTATTAAGTTAATGTATGGGGCAGACCTTGCACCCCCCTCTTCTTAGGTGACTAAGAGGGCGTTTGCCCCTCTGCCCCCCCTCTGCGCACGTCTATATGCATTACGCCTTCGTTGACGTGAAAGTACCGTACTCGCGAAGGCACGCGAACTCTTTGTTGAGGTCGCTTATGCGAGAGTGCACAGCTTACTGGTCTCAACCAGAATATCGGTATATAGGTCTGCGGGAAACACACCCTCACATGACTTTTCGCCTCCCAGTTGGAATAAACCACGGTGTAAGAAAAATAATTTAGGTGTGGACACTCCGCCCGACGGCGCGTCCACATAATGTTCGCCTCTTTCCTCTTCTCGGCCCCCATGTCGCAGCGCCTCCCACGCAACCGCGGCCGGCGCATGTACCACGGCCGCTACATAAAAAAAAAAACACCTGTTTTTTTATGTAGCGGCCGTGCATGTACTATAGAAGACGAGCTGCATGCGTGCGTAGCGTCCGTAACGGCGTTGCGCACGTGAAGTCAGCGAGCAGAAAGACTGCTCACGCGCTCTAAGCAAGACGCCGCGCTTTTACGTACGCAACGCTGTTAGGGACGCTATGTGCGTCGGGTGCGCCATTTACACCGTGGCCGTATGAAAACTCGCCGTGAAAAAATGCAATGAGGTGAAAAAAAAATGAAGAAAAACGCGCGTTCGCCTCGTCGCAATAGGTTTCTTAAGCTCCCATGTCGCAGCGCCCCCCACGAAACTGCGGCCGGCGCATGTATTAAAGGCGAACATTATCTGGACGCGCTCTCCTTCCCGGCGGGCGGAGAGTGTCCACACCTAAATTATTTTTCTTACACCGTGGAATAAACCGAAGCCATGCCAGTTTGCTACACCGGATTTGCCTGGACGTCGCCTTCATTCCACGCTACTCGCACCTTATCGGCCGTGTGGGCAGCCCGGTCCGTGAGCGCTGCCAAGTGGACGAGAATTGAACACATCTATTGTGCGACTGCCCTCTATACGTGTCCCAACCGTGGAGATCAGTGGTCCCAACGGTAGACTCTGGCTTCAACGTTGCCAGGCATCGAGGTGGATGTCAAGATAGAAAGTGTTAAATATAATTTAACAAAACAAACATCGCCGCTGGCCTTCCATCTTCACATAGTGGAAAGGCTCTGAATGCAATTCAATTCACGTACCTAGGTATATTGTGGACGTGAAAGCGGGCCAGGTGGATAACCTTTTCCCAGAGGGTGAACCAGCGGTTCAGGCGGTCGGGCTCGAAGACGTTCTGCACAAATCGGTCCACGATGGGCAACGCCTGCGCCTTTTGTGCAAGCACCAGGCACACCAGCAGCGCCAAGGCACGGCTTGCCTCACGACGCCGCCTCCTGAAAAATTGAGCCAGGGACACGTTAGTGAACATAGAACGGGCGCGCATACCTCTTTAAGCCTATCCATTTTTGTCACAATGGTTCTGTTAAATTCATATTCATTGATAAGTTCGTTCCTTTCATACGTCAATTAATTTATCAACGCGCACTCGAGTTTATTGAATGTACAAGGTTCTTGTAAAGCTCGAATACTTTCTTTACTGCTGCTACTCCTGGTTTGGCTGTGACTCTTATACCACCGCTGTAGGTAAGTGATGTTAGGTTGTGGTAAATAGCTTCACACAAAAAACAATGATTATCCATAAGCAGAATCGGTAGCGCAACACTAACAGCGACTGAAGGAATAACATACAAGGACATGCGCGCAATTCTTTCTTCAGTCTGTTAATGTGGTTTCGCTACAAATTCATCGCAACATGTAATAATACCAACTCGCCCGAAATGTCTACGCCGCTACCGATGAGCAGGAATCGCTACTTATTGGCAGGGCAGCGAGTGCACAATGCTGTGCCTATGCAAACGGTGTATGCTGAAGGCAGATATAGACACCTTGTCACAAGACGTCAATGTGATGCAGACACGGGGCGGATTCCAAGGACTGACGCAAATGCCTCCCGAAACGCGTCACGAAAGCACGGACAGTTAGAAGTATAGGTCCCTTGGTGCGCCAGCGAACGCCGGTTGTGGTCCGAAAACAGATTCAGAGCGCAGAGTTGACAGGATCCACCCCCCCCCCCCCCACTCCCCCTAAAAGAACTTATATTCTGAACTTATGCAGCTGCATCACAATAAGTTTCAGGGTGTGAAAACACTGAAGGACGCTGACCAAGGTGAAAAATATTTACTGACGTTGTCATTCAGTGTGAGCAGGACTCCCGTGTAGGAGCCGAAATGTGAGGAAATACTTTTCACCTTGGTCGACGTCCATCAATGTTATCCCAAATGTTTCGTATTGACCAGACGAGCTTTCGCCAGACCCTCCACTTCATCAAGTTTGAGGTGGGTTTTAACAAAACTGGGAACAATACTCGACAAACATTAAAAATGCAAGCAGACATACAGAATTAGCTTGAACACTAAGTGTCCTTTCATATTCACCGGTGCTTGTTCACAACCCCAGTCCTCGGCGTCCACTCTAGTAGCACCCCTCGAAGAACTACTTCATTCCGGAAACACTGACGCACATATAATCTCGTTGACTGTATAGCGCTTGGTTGGGGGTTTCCCTTTTCTTCCGTTGTCGATATGTTTACAATTCTATCGTCGACGCCGCTATCTGCTGTTCCCTTCGCCTAGATGTTTCGGTCTGAATCACCCGTTCACAGCACAGGGAAAGCTTGGGAAATTATGAGGCGGCGGTCGTCTCGTACGTGCTTACATGTGGTTGCGTCATGCTCGGAGCTTTCGAATATTTGATACCTTTCGCGTCGGCTCGGTGAGGGTTTCAACCGTTTCAGACGCACTCGCTGTGTCAGTGAGGGTGCACGCTGGGTCGAAGCTTCAGTGCATGATGCAGCTTTCTTTTGTGTAAGCGTTTTTTTTATGCGACCAAGTTCTTACGAATACTAACACGCGCGGACTGGAGGCGCTTGGCGTTAGCAAGTCGTCTTTCTCTTCGATGCTATGCGACGCTCTTCGTAGAGCATTGCTACATGACATCGTCGTAGCATATCACAGATCTCGCGCAACACAAGCTGCAAGTTCCACCAACGACAACGTTCCGCACTTCACGGAACTAGAGCGTCTGCTTCAATTCGTCTTTATTGAAGTGGAAAGCCTCGCAAAGAGTGACTTTGGAGAGAAGAAGGGATACGATGACGCGGCTCATCCCAGGGGCTACGAGAGTCCTCTCCTCACTTTGACAGCACGATCCCAACGTCATCAGTGCTTCATTGCCAAGTTGCATAACTGCAAGGAATTCGAGCTGAAATTTCTGTAAATCGCCGCAGCATGTGACGGAGTCGTACGGCATGAACTTGGCGCTACCAAATAACAAGAAACTTATTTCTTCCGACATGCGGTGCTTTCGATGCACCAGTAAAGGTCACCGCGCAAGATATTGCAGGCGGAGGATTGCATGCTTCGGCTGCAGCGGTCGTCAAGCGTCTAATACGTGCGACCCAGATAAGCTAATGCGAAAGCCGCGAGGAAACGTCAAAGTGACCGGCAAAATCTCCGGACCTGGAAACGACAAAGCGCTGACTACCTTGGAAAAGTTCGGGTGGACGTTTCAAACGAGCACCGGACCCTCGTCGTCGAATACATTTGATTGCCGATTCATGGACATGGCCACGACGAAGAAGAGTGGAGCCTCTTCAGCGGAATAGTTATTCTTCTGTAGTAAACCTTCAAATATGGTGAAAGGCGAACTTCGTGCTGTTGACCGAGCGGCATCAAGAATAGTCATTACGAAAGGGTCTTGCTCCTGTTCGCACTTGAAGGCCGCGACATCGGGAAACTCCGTGGATAGTTGCAAAAAGATAATTCTCCAAATCGTCATTCCCGTCTCAGGTGCTTACTGACGGAAGTCTAGATAAACAGTTAGCGTCGGTGTGACAGCGACTACTTACGTATGTGATGGAAAAGTCGTGTTCGTGCAGCCGTGATGGCCAGCGAGCTAACCGGCTAGTGGGGTCGCGCAGTCCAACCAAACAGCAAAGTGAATGGTGGTCGGTGACTATGCTGAAGCGACGGCCGTACAGGTATGGTCGAAACTTCTGAAGGGCGAACACGACCGCGAGGCATTCCATTTCTGTGACGGTATAGTTCCCTTCTCACTTCGTGAGTGCGCGGCTTGCATAGGCATTGACTTCTTGGCGTGCACTATGTCCACACCGCTAGTATCTGTGCGATGCTCAGGTGGTGTCTCAGGATCAAAATGCCGTAAACTCGGAGCAGAGGTAAGTAAAAATTTTAGCTCGCTGAGCGCAGACTCGCACTCAGCAGTCCATGTGAAGGGTGTGTCCTTGTGAAGCAGCGACGTGAGTGCATGAGCTAGACGTGCAAAGTGCTTAATGAAACGGCGGAGATACGAACATGGTCCGAGGAAGCTGCGGAGGTCTTTCACCGTTTTCGGTTGCTCGAAGTCACGGACTGCGGCAAGCTTCTGAGGGTCGGGACGGATACCTTCCTTGTAGACAAGAAAACCCTGGACAAGCGTTTGACACTCGCCAAAGTGACACTTTTTCGAGTTAAGGATCAGTCCCGCATGGCAGATGCAGCCGATAATAACTTCAAGCCGTTGGTTGTGTGAAATGTCTTGCCCTAATTGACCACGCTGTCGAGGTAACACATGCATATTTCCCATCGACGTCCGCGAAGGATGGTGTCCATGAATCGCTCGAAGGTCGCCGTAGCATTACACAAACCAAAGGGCATTACATTAAACTCAAAGAGGCCATCCGGCGTAATGAAGGCAGTCTTATCTTTGTCTTGTGGGTTCATCGCTATTTGCCAGTAGCCTGAGCCAGCGCCTCAAGGAGGCGTTGCCTGAACGGAAGTCGACGCATGAGAAGTATGAGGCGGAATGTAAGCAGTCTACGGCATCGTCTATTCGTGGAAGCGGATACACATCCTTTTTCTTTACTGCGTTTGGCGTCTGTAGTCGACTCAGAATCGCCACGAATCATCTCTTTTCTATACCAGTATAACTGGAGCTGCCCAAGGGCTATAGGACTCTTGGATTACACCTTACTGTAGTGTGTTTACGCACTTCCTTTCGTTGTGACAAGGAGGGATACAAGGTTCACAAGAAAGGTTTACACAACTCCTTTTTCTTTTATTTTTGTTGGTTTAAGGTAAACGCAATTTTGGTGGCACGAGCAGCGAGTGATGCTCTCGTTTCCCTTCCAAACACCCGCGGTTGAGCACTTACTTGCGTACTTCCGGTTTTTCGTATATTCAAAACAAATTGCGGTAGCTTTTCGCTAGCGGTGCCAAGCCTGAAGGAAGAGCGGAGCTGGGTGGAATTCCTTGTTTCTCTTTATTTTTTTCTGGCTTTCTTTCTCTTTCGGTCTGGCTCTCTATTTTTTCTATCTCTTTTTCATGTATGTTTCTTTCTCTTTCTCTCTCTTTCTAAGTCTTTCTCTGTCTTTCTATCTTTTTATCCCCTTTATTTATCTCTATTTTTCTCGCTCAATTTCTATCCCTTTCTTTCTTTCTTTCTTTCTTTCTTTCTTTCTTTCTTTCTTTCTTTCTTTCTTTCTTTCTTTCTTTCTTTCTTTCTTTCTTTCTTTCTTTCTTTCTTTCTTCCTTTCTTTCTTTCTTTCTTTCTTTCTTTCTTTCTCTCCCTCTGAATTTTCTATTTCATTCTGTCTCTTTCTCTCTCTCTCTTTCCTGTGTTTCACGTACTCCACTTCGCCGAGCAGAGTTTAAGCTCACCGCTCGCACCTGCTGTACTCGGTAGTGTGGCTTGCCCAATTCCTGTGGCGCATGCGCACCTGTGGTTTTCTGCGGACACCAAAGATCTTACGTCACGCTTAAACAGCTCCGCCATTAAAAAAAAAGTCTTGTAGACCATAAAGTTGTTACGAAATCGATCGTTCCAGTCCAAGTTAAGAGTTATATTGCATACACGTGATAACGGAGCGTAAGTTTACCTAAGATAAGGGCGAATTAAAGATGATTAATTGGATTACTTTATTGAAACAGCAGACAGTTTTCTTTTGGTGGACAAAAAAGTGTGGACCTCAGTCAGACTCACTCAAGAAATATATTTTGCGCTTTGGGCTCACTCGGACGGAGACTCGCCAAAATTTTCTTCAACTGGACTCACTCGGACTCAGACTCACTAAAATTTCCCTCAACCGGACTCACTCAGACTCAAACTCACCAACATATTACTCACCTGGACTCGCTCAGACTCAGACTCACGGCTCGATCTGAGTCTGAGTGAGTCGACCCATGAGTGAGTTTGCCGACCCATGCCACTACCAGACACTTACGTCTATGATTAGGGTCGCCTCCAATTTTTTGTTCCATGCTAATTGATCAAATTCGCTTTCCTGTCGTGCTTTCTGGCAGAAATACAAAAAAAATACTGCAAGCTAGAGCCATCTTTATCATATAAATATAATCAGGGCTGGGCAAAGATACTTTGCATATGTGTCGAGAAATGATACAAGATACCGTGACGATAAGTATTTGAGACGTAGATACAAGATGCTCAAATGGATCCTGTACTATACTTGCTATTCGTATCTTAAGATACTTCGACATATTTAATTTTTCGTTACAGTGTAATTATAGAGGCTGTTGCAAGTCTGCAGTTTGCTTATAACTTGCTCTTCGACATTCATAGTTTCTCACTGCGCTGAAAAGCAGAACGGAGACAGAGAGACGAACATAACGGATGCCATCCATCGCAAGTAACAGCGCAAAAAACAAGACGAGGCACACAAAAAGTAGTGACAACGGGTTCCATACATTGCGTTCGTCATATAGACAGCCGTCTAGAGCCACCAACTGCCTTAATTTATCACTCTCCTGAACTCCTCTCGCGCACTCAGGCCTCCTTAATTTCGAGTATCCTGTACTAAACTGAGGTACTGGGAGAGGTACTGGTCGAGAGGTACTGGGATCGATACCCAGCACCTCCACCAAATTGTAAAGACGTTTATTGGCGGGCACTCGGCGACGATGCACGGCAGCGACAGTCAAGGCAGGGACCGACTCTCAGCACGAGCTGCGTTCTCTTCGAAAGGAGCCGACGAGGGCGACCCACTAAAAGGTGCTGGAGAGGACGACCCACTGTAGAGTTCCAAGGCTTCGCTACATTAGATTTTTTTTCAGCGTTCCAACGACATATCATATTGCAATTACGCCACAGCCTATGGGGCCCGTAGGATTTCGTAACATCAACGCAGCTACGCTGTGCAATCGGCATTATTTTCCTGCCCCTGTTTGCAAACGTCACATGCAGTCTTATGGAATTCCGATTATAAATTGTGTTATGCGTTACTAAGCGTTCGCCTACAGCTTAGTATATGCATAATCCATACTGAATAGATAGTACGTGTTTCACTATGTAAGAATGTTTATAAATTTATTACACACCGCACTATAGTTACCTTTTATTTGCAGGCATTAGCAAACGGCATTAAACGTACAGGGGTGGTCAAATCTTCGCAGGTATGGTGGCCTGCGAACTTCTGACGACACCTGTACCTCATGAAACACATGAACATCTCGGAATACCAAGGTATGCATGTCATAATTAAATGACATGACTTAACTCATAATTTAAAATGGACGCTCCTTGGCGCGCTTCGGAGAGAAAAACACACTAACGAATAGGAAACCGGAAGAGGGGAGTATGCGGACGACTGCTGTTCGACAACATCTTGCTTTATTCTGTGTTTTGATTAGATGCTTTTAAATGCGAAGCATTTCTTAGCGAACTCTTGCGACTTTGAGCGTATCTATCTAGCCGCCTACGACTGGGTGCTCTCGTGGCCGTTTCATTAATGTGATGTATACTAAAATTGGTATGGCGTGACATGACTGTACATATGACGCACATAAATGGCAGGTCGTAACATGAAAATCATGACATGCATATCATGAACGGCATGATTTACATGTCACGGTCTTGGTGCTCTGAGGCCGTTTCGTTAAATTGATATATGCCGACATTCGTGCGGTGTGACAAGAGTGTGTGACGAACATAAGCGACAGGTCGTAATGTGCAAATAGTGAAATGCATGTCATGTACGGCATGATATTCATGCCACGCTCATGATGTGCTCGAGGCCGTTTTGCTAGCCTGTATACACCAAAATTGGTATTGCGCGATGTGACTGCATGACGAACATAAATGGCATGTGGTAACATGAAATTCATGACATTCATGTCATGTGCGGCATGTTTTATACGCCGCGCTCATGATGTGCTGGCGACCGTTTCGCTAGCTTGACGTATACCATAATTGGTATGGGGTGACATGACGAACATAAATGACAGCTCGAAACATGAAAATCATGAAATGCATGACTTAAATGCCACGCTCATGGTGCTGCCACGGCCGTTTCGCTAGGGTGATATATACCAAAATTGGTGGGGCGTGGCATGACTGCATGACGAACATATGTGAGAGATCGCAAATCAAAATTATGATATGCATGCCATGTACGTCATGACTTACATGCCACGCTCATGGTGCGCTCGCGGCCATTTCGCTGGCTTGATATGCACCAAATTTGTATGGCTTGACTTGAGCGTATGACAAAAATTAATGAAGGTGGTAATATGAAAATCATGACATGCATGTCATGTGCAACATCATTTACATGCCACGCTCATGTTGCGCTCGCGGCCGTTTAGTTCATGTGATATATGTATCAAAATTGGTATGGTGTGACGCGAATGTACACAGCACATAAACGGCTGGTCGTAACACGAAAATCATGATATCCATGTCATGTGCGGTGTGATTTACATGCCACAGTCTTGGTGCTCTCGCGGCCATTTCGTAAGTTTGATATATACCAAAATTGGTATGGCGAAACAAGAGTGTATCATAAAGATAAGTGGCGGGTCGTAAGACGCAAATCACGGCATGTATGCCATGTACGGCACGATTTACATGACATGGTCTTGGGGCGCTCGCGGCCATTTCGTTAAATGGACATATACCAAGACCGGTATGGCGTGGCATGACTGTATGAAGAACATAAATTACAGGTGGTAACAAGCAAATCATGACGTACATGTCATGCACGGCATGATTTACGTGCCGTGCTCATGTGGCGTTAGACTCATGAATGCCTTTATTTGCCTCAAAAACAAACAATGCGGTGTATGCATCTGCTCGCTGACTGCTTCGCACTACATCCATTCCCACGTGCATGGGACCCGCCAAATTTTATTGCGATAGCAATTATATGGACAGTCTTGGCTGGAAAATGTCCGTCCCCGTCGCCGTCATTCACCGTATATGTATAAGTATGTATATATATAGAAAGGCCACAAAGAAAAATAAGAAATTCTTTCCGACGCGCGGAATCGAATGGGCGACCTCTCGCTTTGCAGCCCGCCGCGTTAGACGTTATGCCACGACAGCACCGTCTCCCAGCCTGCTAACAGCGAGCTATTTATATATACCATGTAATTCAGCATGCTTTCTTAGTGGCCACATAGATGGCGCGACGCGCGCACGTGTTGCGTGCTTTAAAGATCGTCGCCCCGCCCCTGCGAACGCCGTTGCTGTTCGCTCTACAGGGCGTCGTCGCTTTCGTGCGCTTATCTCAAGGAAAGAAGGGGCGGCCGGTGGGGTGCTTCGCTTCGCTCGCTGCAGCGGCCGCGTTTGCGAAAGGAGCGCGCGCTGTTCAAACAGAAATAAGTAACAACTGTGACAATTAGTTCGCGCTCGTCTTGTGTGTACCTGTTCTTTTGTTTCGTGCGTCCTGCTTTATGTTTGAGCAGTGCGCTTCAAGTGTCGAGCTGTGACGCATTAGTTCGCGCTCGTCCTGTGTGCGTTCTTTTCGTGCGTCCTTTTGGGCTGGAGCGATGCGCTGGCGATTTCGAGCTGCTTTCCGTTCTTCGCGTTACATTACAATTTATTGCTATCGCAATCATTGCTTCGCCGTTGCGGCGAAACTGTGACTGTTTTATGTATAAATCGAAAGTTGATTTCTTAAGGCCAGTTTCAACAGCGAAGCTGTTCTTGGTCGAGCCTTTCATGTCCGAGATCCGTGGTGACACTTGTGGGCATCATAAACGGGTATGCGCCACAGACATTGGGTAAATACCACTACACACAACTTCCGCTAAAAAAGAAGAAGACAATTGTTGGCCCAACAAATGGCATGCGCGTTACCACAGTCACACCACTGTCACGTGATAATTTGTGATTATAAACGGTGGTGGCTTTACTACCATCTCAAAGCTTAACAAAGAGTGTTTAATAAAGGGCTGTGTTACAACGTATCGGAGCATCTTAAGCGAAGGCTTCTTTGTAAACCTGTTTATATAAGGGCGGTATGGTCAAGATGCAATAAAGCTATACTACCACCTCAAAGCTTAACAAAGAGTGTTTAATAAGGAGCAGTGATACAACATATCTGAAAAGCTTCCAAAAACAAAGAAATGCGTTAGCCTGACGAAGGGAACATCACCAGCCTCGCTCTTTCATCGGTGTCCGCGAAGGGGAGCTGGTTGAATTTTTTTTTTCTGTTGCATGCTAAAATAGCGCAAAATTTCTTTGTTCACTCGTTTCACGCCAGCTGCATGCGATCTCTGCATTCATGACGACTACATAAGTAAAACCATCAAGGACTGCTGGTCAGTTCACCTAAGACTTGCTCTGGAGTTGTGATACAATGTACAAGATACACTACCAGTCTTGAAAGAAGTACGTGCCTTTTCTCAAGCTGCTTCTCTCTGTCTCTCTGTCGATAACACAGTCCATAGGTCAGGCACAAAGCTCAAGAAAGAATTAACAAAAATGACAGTAAAGCACACGCATCCGCATTATAACATATCCTTTTTTTTTCATTCTCTGCAGAAATCGAGTTATGGTGCACAGATATCAGATAACGCTGATTCTGTCGCGCAGCTCCAACTACATTTGCAAGCGCTCGGACTATCCAAAATGCTCCTGACAGCTAGAAGCCATACAAACTTCAGCTGGCTGAAAGACGTGCTACAAAGAGATACAGTGCTGCAGAATCGAAGCTTCACGTTGGACCCAGTTCGTGGGTCGGATACCGGCTTCTTTCTTGGCATAAACTTGTCCCAATCAGGCCCGTAGCCGGGGGGGCGGGGGGGGGGGGCTAGGGGCCCGGGCACCCCCGAAATTTTGGTGAATTAGGTGTTTTTGCCAAAAATCAATAATGAAAAATAGGTGTTTTTTCAAATAATCTAGGTCTTCAGCAAGTGCCCCCCCCCCCCCCCCCCCCCCCGAACAAAATTCTTGGCTACGGGCCTGGTCCCAATAAAGAATTGTTTTCGTCGCTTGGTTGATGGAGGCCGCATAGGGTGCGGACGCCTGCTCCGCGCGTTGTTTCAAAATCTCCGAAACCCCAATCTCCTCCTGCTTCTATTCTATTATGCCCCTGTACTCCCTTCCCTGTGGCGCTGAGCCGTGCTCGCTTGTGGGCTACAGAAGATAACGTTACCTTTCTTTTCCTAAGAATAACTATAGTTCCAGAAGAGAATAACACCAGCCCATAGACCGAGGTTTTCAAAAACACGGCCAGAGGGCCGCATGCGTCCGTGCCCGAACGTGACTTTCTTGGTGCGACATATATATATATATATATATATACCGGGTGTCCCAGCTATTTTTAGCCAAGGGTTAAAAAATACAATATTGGAGGCAGGCGAGTGAAATCAGTTGCAAATTGCTGACAGCCACCTTGCGCGCTACAGACAATTTTTTGTTTTGTAATTAACTAATTTGTTAATTAGGACGATTTAACAAATTTGCTAAATATTGACTTTAGGCATGAAATCCTGCTTGCAAAGTTCGAGAGCGTCTTCAGAAACCCCAATCGCATTATTTGCGATAAAGAAAGTCTCACGTATACCATTTTTTCCAAGCTGCAAAGAAAGCCCGCGAAATACAAAAAGAACCACGTGACTAGCGCGCTCGCGCGCCGCGAGAATGCTGCCCTCAGCCGAGGTTTGAGCGAACGAAATCACCTGCGGCCAGGACTCGCCGGCTCCGTTGCAGCGGTAGGCCTATAAGTGGGCGGTGGTTTCTTGGCCCGTTGCCAGCCAGCTGCGCGCGTGACGGTGCAAGTTCTAGCGAGCGCGGGCCAAGAAACCACCTTTAACTTATCGGCCTACCGCTGCAACGGAGACGGCGAGTCGCGGCCGCAGCTGATTTCGTTCGCTCAAACCACGCCTGAGGGCAGCATCCTCGCGGCGCGCGAGCGCGCTAGTCACGTGGTTCTTTTTGTATTTCGCGGGCTTTCTTTGCAGCTTGGAAAAAATGGTATACGTGAGACTTTCTTTATCGCAAATAATGCGATTGGGGTTTCTGAAGACGCTCTCGAACTTTGCAAGCAGCATTTCTCGCCTAAAGTCAATATTTAGCAATTTAGTTAAATCATCCTAATTAACAAATTAGTTAATTACAAAACAAAAACATTGTCTGTAGTGCGCAAGGTGGCTGTCAGCAATGTGCAAGTAATTTCACTCGCCTGCCTCTAATATTGTATTTTTTAACCCTTGGCTAAAGATAGCTGGGACACCCTGTATATATATATATATATATATATATATATATATATATATATATATATATATATATATACACACACATATATATATATATATATATATATATATATATATATATATATTATATATATATATATATATATATATATATATATATATATATATATATTCACTTTCATAATAAGTATGTTCATGAGCTACACAAACGAGACTGGTCTCAATCAAACATTTCTTTTTCCGATAGGCACACCACGGGGTCACCATGTTTTGAAACATAACCGTGGAACGAAAAGTCTATATTTCAGAATCAGCGTGTAGTTTGCAGTCATTCTGGATGTTGGTATCGATACATTTCTTTTCTCAAATCCTGACACCAAATCCACTATATAAAAGACCCATATATGAGATATGGAAAAGGCCTTCTTTAAAACGGAACCGTTAGCTGTCATTTTGTTCACCCCCTCAACCGCACCCCCCCCCCCCCCACACACACACACGCGCACTCTCCATGCTTCACTGTCCCGGCCCTTGCGGGAGATTAAATTTCGTGACTGCGGCCTGCTAGCTGAGGTGAGATTGACAATTCTTCCATAGATGAATCACGGCATGCCATCGCCGGGTCAAACGACTCACCGCAAGAAGGTGCCCTGCTCGTGTGGTCGTCTCCGCTGCATGGTCAGTGGAGAACGGAATCAGGGCGGTGCTGTTGACGCGCGCCCTGAGCGTCGCCGCGCCAGTGTACGCGCACACTCCACTGTTCCACACGCGCGGAAGGAAGCGAGCGTCGCGGTGCCGGGGGCAAAGCCCCGCGTGCGAAACAACCGAGAAAACAACAGAGAGGTCGAAGAAAACACCTGATCGTCGTGTCGAGTCGTCCAGGACGAACGAGACCTCCCTCCCCCAACCTTCGAGACGGCGAGGTGGCACAGGGGGGGGTGCGGGGTGGAGCACCGGCAACCGCGTGTACGTGCATTTCGACCAATCTGGAATTTCACGGTCTCTGGGTCACGGCTTCCATTCCCTCCCCATCCCATCCTCCATTCCAAGCCGGCACCCATGCGTCCAGGTTCGCAGAGCGTCCCCTCTCTGCCGATCTGCCCTCCTCCACTACGCTGACTCTCCCTTCGCCGCAAACAGAGCGCTTATGTCGGTTGTCTCTCTTTTATGTTTTACTCTGTGCGGCGATGCCGCGTTTGGGAAGAAGGTATACAAAGCTAGAAGTGGAACGAGAGCACGTAACGCAGGAGGGGAGCCGTCAGATGATGGGACGTGACGGCAAGGAGGAAGCGAGGGACGCCCGCTTGGATGCGCAGGGCCCCCGGCCGACCGGTTGTGCTCTTCCGTATTGCTCTCCTGTGAGTGGGACGCCAGGACGATTCGATGTATCTGTGGCATAGTCGCAGCCGGTCGTCGCTCCCCTCTCTTCTGACAGTCGCGTGCGCGGATCTATAGGAAGTAACGGAATATTCGGGATCTTCTTTCTCTCGTCTTCCGCTCAGGCAGTGGAACGGGCGTTGCCTGAAAGATGGAAAAAAAAATGGACCGGTTTTATTGTCTTGTTTGAACGACGTTTTTTTGTTTGCCCCATAAGCATTGCGCTCTCCTTTCGATGTCCCGCCAATGCGCTCGCGTTATGTAATGCTCGCTTCCTGACTGCTGCGCTTCAGTTGCCGTTTGCGTGACTGCGTCCTAAAGAACCTTGGTGGATACTTCTTTTGATGCTGTCATTCCTGCAATAGTGGGCGTTCGGTTCAATGCTCTTCCGACGAGCCTTCAATTTTTAAAGTTTTGGCTTAAGTTACGGTGGATGACCTGTATATGGTAAAAAAAAAACATTTCTCGCAGTGAAAGACACGACACAGAATCACAACACAGATGCACTGTAACACAGCAGCAAAATGTGAAAAGTTTAGAGCGACATTATGATTGTAAGGCAGCCGTTACCTCGACGCCTTCATTCTGCCGAGCCACGCGCTGAATGAAGACAATGCTAATAATGATGATGAGAACATCCTGAAGGCGAAGATAAAGGTTGAGTGTTCAACTTTCGTTATTGTAGCGAAGCGTCGGGGATGTTTAAGTCTAGACGCATCGGAAGACCAGGAAGACGAAGAGGTGTGGGGGGCAACTCCGCCCAGGCAAGCAATGATGAGTTGACACGACGATTCCGGAGAGTGCTCATTGTGGGTCTATTTCATTTACAAAACTTGAAGTTACAAATTACACTGGGCAAACATACAAAACGTAGTACAAAATGATGTGATGATGATGATGATATGTGGAGTTTAATGGCGCAAGGGCCATGCTTGGCCAAAGAGCGCCATGAACAGTGAAGAAAAAGTAAGAATGATCCTTGATTTCCGATATGTACGGGATGTAAACAATGATTGTGTTAAATGGCTGTATACGGGCCTTAAAATTCCTCGCGTTAAAGGCGGGTAAAACGTACGTAATAAAATCATGACGGTGACGTGAAATGTGTGCAGTGAGGATCAATGTCAAGTGGTCGTGGCAATAAAACTATGGAGAGATGGCATCAGCATGAATACCTCATCAACGGCTCTTTGGGCCAAAGGCCGCGAGGCAAGTGCTTTTCTAGTGCAGCTGCCGCAGCAGTAACCTCTATTAAGAGGTTGTGCTACGGGTTGCCTGGACCTGGATATATGACGTGAAAATTATGTATATCCTTAAAAAATGTGAACAATGAGTCATGTTTGAAAAGTGGTTCCCTACTGATGAACATTGATGGGTGCAATGGTATTTGTTGTCGGCAGGGGAATGGGAAGTGTTGTTTTCTAAGCGTGTCTAATTCTTTGCACTCGATTAAACTGTGAAGCACGATTAATTCTTCACCACATCTCTCACACAAAGGTGGATCGCCACCGGATAAAAGGTATGAGTGTTTACTGTGCGTATGTCCTGTTCTTAATCTGGTAAGTGTTACTTCTGTGCGGCGTGACTTCGATACTGGCGGCCAATTCACGATATGTGGCTTGATGAGATGAAGTTTGTTTCGTGTTTGCCTGCCCCATGACCGCTGCCAGTGATCTCTGAGCTTTCTCTTAAGGAAGGGTTTTAGGTCAAATGCAGGGACAGCTATGGATGCATTGGCGGCAGTGTTTTCGTGGGCGGAAGCAGCTAGCTGGTCCGCCAACACGTTTCCTTGGATCTCGCGGTGCCCTGGCACCCAGCACAATACGACATGCTGTTTGAGTGTGTAGAACGTGCATAAAAGTGTGTAGACCGAGAATAGTACAGGGTTCTTGTACTTTTTAAGACTATTCAGAGCTTTCACAACGCTTAGCGAATCAGTGTATATCACTTCACTTTGTAGTTTTAATTCTTTAATATGTTCGATGGCCGCAAGTATCGCGTATGCTTCTGCTGTGAAGATGCTTGTATTGGGGTGCAGAACGCCTACATTTAAAAGGATGAACCATCCGCTGCGTAGGGCACAGAAGTCTGGAGGCATCGGTAAAGAATTCTGGAAAAGCGTATTTGTGCTGGAGTTCGAGAAAGTGTGTACGGATATGTGCAGCAGGCGCGCGCTTAGTAACTTCCACGACGGATACATCGCAAGGAGTTCATTTTGATAATAAAAAGTGTACATCTCAATACACCACCAGCGGCACTCCTGTTTCGTTTCGGGACAAAACATTGCTATACTCGAACACGGAATGTCCGATTTGACAAGCAACTATCAATTCTGTTAAACATCCTACCCCGCACACCTAAATGTGAGAGGTCTCGAAGTATGCCAAAGCGCCATGTGGTATCATAGGCACTTTCCATATCGTGGAACACAGAAAGAAAGAATTGCTTATGGACGAAAGCGTCACGGATTTGTGCCTCGATACGTAGCAGGTGGTCATTTGTGGATCTGCCTTCTCGAAACCCGCCCTGGTATGGGTCATTTAGACAGTTTGTTTCAAGGAAGCGTAGGAGTCGCCTGTTTATCATTTTTTTTCGAAAACCTTGCATAGACAGCTTGTTAGGGCTATTGGCCTGTAGTTGGAACTGAGGATGGGTCCTTGCCCTATTTTAGAATCGAATAATAATGGCTGCTTTCCAGGCAGAGGGGATCTCACTGGAAAACCAAACATCATTATACAGGGAAAGGAGGGCTTTTTGGGTTTGAGATGGCAGTTGCTTCAACGTTTCATATACAACACGGTCGGAGTCTGGGGCGGATTTTTTGCAGCAGTTCAGCGATGCCTGTAGCTCAGCTAAGCGGAAAGGTTCATTCTATGCCTCCTCGTGTTTTGTGGATTTACGCTCTAGTTTCTGTTTTTCGATTCTGGTTTTGTATCGTTGGAAAGCTTCAGTGTAGTGCGACGAGCTGGACAGCTGTTCGAAGTGTGCGCCGAGGAAGTTGGCCTGGTCTTCCAAGCTGTCGCCTTGTGTGTTTACAAGAGGGAGTGAATATGCTTGTCGTCCTGCTACCCCGCTAATCATGTTCCAGACTTTAGCCTCCTGTCTATATGAATTGATGCCTGATAAAAACTTCTGCCAAATTTCCCTTCTTGCCTGTCGGCGCGTTCTCCTGCCTTGAGACTTCATGTCTTTAAAACTGTCAAATTCTCGGCTGTCGGAGAGTCCCGAAGCAGCCTCCATGCATTGTTTTGTTTTTTGCGCGCATTTTGACAATCAGTGTTCCAACCTTGGGACACGTCGTTTGCCGGGCAGTCCAGTTCTTTGTGGGATAAACTCAGTTGCAGCATCAGTGTGAAAAGCTGTAAAGTACTCTACGGTTGCATCCATGCTTAAACCACACACATCAATCCAACTTAAGCGAGTAACTTTTCTGAAACTGTTCCCAGTCGGCTTTGTCAATGTGCCATTTTGGAACCTGTGGAGGACATTCATTCTCTATTGGTGAGCTCATAACTATAGGAAAGTGGTCACTTCCATAAGGATTATTAATGACTGTCCATTTGAGTAGGGGTAGAAGTGATGGAGATGTAATGCTGATATCTATGGACGAGTAGGTATTGTTGGCCAGGCTATAATAAGTTGGCTCTTTTTTATTCAAGAGACATGCGCCGGAAGAGAAAAGGAACTGTTCAATCAGACGATCTCGCGCATCGCAGCGAGAGTTACCCCATATACTGCTATGTGCATTAAAGTCCCCAAGGACCACATAAGGTTCTGGAAGTTCATCTATTAAAGACTGGAATTCATGTTTATGCACATGGTGATGCGTAGGTATATAAAGAGAAGAAATGGTGACGAGTTTGTTCCAAAGAACCACTCGAACAGCCACTGCCTCAATAGGACGTTTGGAGTGGTAAGTGTGTACAAGCTATTCCTTGATTAACTACCACGGCTACACTACCGGATTGACGCCATGGCATCATCCCGGTCTTTTCGGAAAATAATGTAACTGCGTAGAAAGTTCAGTGTGTTTGGATTTTAAGTGTGTTTCTTGTACACACAGAACTTTTGGTGAAAGTTTGTGTAAAAGTTCTTGGGCGTCGTCGAGGTTTCTAAGGAGTCCTCTGACGTTCCATTGTATAATCTGTGTTTCCATATTGGAAGTAGAGTAGAGCTGTGCGGGCGAAAAGGAAGCTTTTGTTGTTTAAGCGGATAGTTGGAACTCAAGGTAGCAGGGCCGTCGTCGGGCCCCGTTATTGGCGTTTTGGTTTTCTTAGGGCGCTCCAAGGAGCTACGCCGCTCTTTCGGCACCAGAGGTACCGGAGTTGTGTCCATTGAATCGTGTGAGGCACTGGACGCCCCGCCTACGTGAGCTGCTGGTTCGTCTTTCCGGCCTCGCCTGTCGAGGCGTGGTCGTGAGACCCGACGACCCTGGAGTCGCCGGGATCTCTGGCTTGGTAGGTGGAGCAGTCTTGACTGCTGCCGCTACGGGGGCAGCCACCACTGCCGGTGGCTCACTTTGCGTGGGCCGAGACAGTGTCGGTGGCCGATGCGACGCTGCCCCGTGACGTGCCGCATCAGCACAGGTTGGACCGTAAAAGGCTGAACACCTTCGTGCTTCTTTGAATGAAATGTTTTCTAGAACCTTCAATGATATGGTATCTTTTTCCTTCTTCCCCTTTGGACAAGAACGTGAATATGCAGCGTGGTCGCCGTCGTAGTTCACACAGTGTGACGTTTCATCACAGGTTCTGAGGCATGGACTTGGACACCACATTTTGCACAGGTAGGTCGACCACGGCATCTGTGTGAGCCATGGGCAAATCTTTGACATTGGAAACATCTGTGAGGGTTCGGGATATATGGTCTGATAGGTGTCTTTGTGTAGCCAGTTTCTATACTTTGTGGTAGGTCGCTTGTGGCAAAGGTCAGTATCAAGTGTTTGGTGGGGATTTCCTGATTGCTTTTCCTGATGATAATTCGCTTCACATTCGTCACGTTCTGATCCTTCCACCATTCTAGGAGTTCAGTCTCGGTTAGGTCAAGGAGATCCGTGTCTGATACAACTCCATGTGCAGAGTTCATGGATCTATGGGGTGTTACAGTTATGGGAATGTCGACAGAAGTTACGTGGTTCTTCAGTTTCTCGAATTGTACTTTTTCTTCGAGTTCTAGAAGAAAGTCTCCACTAGCCATTTTAGTAACTTTATATCCAGCCCCTAAGGCGTTTCTTAGTGATCTGGCAACTACAAATGGGGAAATGGTCCTAGCTGTTTTTTTTTCAGTCTTTTCGCTGTGTACAACGCTGTAGTGGGGGAACGCCTTTTTTGGTCGGCTCAGAAAAGTCAACTCTTCGGTACGTACGCGCTTTGAAGCGGTACGATCAGTAATCATTGGAAATGCTCTATGCATGATAGCAGAATTTGATTCGGCAGCGATGGCGACCACCCACCGCAATGTCCAACAAGGGGACGCTACAAGATTCTCGGTACGCGAAAACGTGCAGACGCCAGCCGTACAGCGCTACGATAACCCAATGCGCATAGACCAAGGTTGGCTAGTTGCACAAGGTTAACCCAGACCGCCTGCGAAAATTGGCAAGTAACTGAAGGGAATAGGAGACAGGACAGCGAGGAAAGAAGATAGGAAAGTTAAAGATCAGAGAGGGGTATAGGAACAGGCGACCACCAATTTCCCCTCGTTGGGTCAGTCCGGGGGTGCCGTCTACGTGAAGCCGGGGCCAAATGGATGTGTTGCCTATGCCGGGGGGCCTTAGAGGTCCAATACCCGGAGTCGGCTCAACCCCCAGGATCCTCTTTTCCCAGGACATGACAAAGCCACGCACAGCGGGTCGTGGGAGGGGTCGAAACCTCCCGTTAGCTCGGGTCTGTGGTGTCGCTACACACCAAATGCCTGCTTGCGCAGACGCCCCTGCGGGGTACAAAATGATGTCGTACCCCGTCGGCTTTCGTAGCTAGCCTGGTCTCCTGTGGGTCCAGACTTGGCTCGCCCCCAAAAGGCTCGAGTCGCTGCTTAATAGGGTGTTGCGGCTTTCACGTGGACGCGGACTTCTGGGAGAACCACTGTTTTTGCACCAATCGGCAATTGCCTTATTCAGACCAATCAGGCAAGTCAAACGTAACCAATCCAAACAAGAGTTCACGAGTTCGCTTGAATCCTGCTTCGCAACAAAACTGCTCCACTTTCTCTAAACAGCAAATTCTAGCAAGCGGCCACGACGCGCACACATGCTATAACAATCCGGTCTTATGTCGTCCCGCCGCCCCCGTGCGGTGTGCCCGCTCGGTTGGCGCAGGGGCGACCGGATGCATCTTCCCTTCGCCGGCTCGGACTCTTTCGAGGGTTCTCCAACTCCTCCTTGATGACGGTATAGTCTGTTGTCCGGCCCATACGGGCCAGGATGGCAATGAACTCGTTCGTTGCTAAGCTCGAGTACTCAGCGGTCGAGCCCCACGACTGCCCGCCACTGAAGAGGACAGAGACAATGGGGCGACACGGTGTGGCATCCTCGACAAAGATCAGATCGCCGCATCGGGACACCTCCTCACAAGAACTTCAACAAACACGAAGCGCGGGACTGGCGCTGCCTGTAAACCAATACGTTTCCGAATGTGCATAAGCTACAAATCATGCACTCAGAGATATATCCCAGCACATGCCCGTAGTGCGGAGAGATTTCAACACTAAAAGCACATAACCTACAGCTGTACAGCGCGACCTACTCTAGCCAACTCCGGACGCACCCAGTACACACGTGGTCGTGGGAGGCGCGACTCGCTGAACGGAACTTGGGAAGCCAACTGGCGAAACTGGGCCAGGCCCGTCTAGCCGCTATAAGCAGTGGAGCCTTGGAAGAACGACCGCACCTGTAATGAACCACTTCTTTTAATCATTAATAAACGTGGTCTCTCTCTCTCTCCAACGGCAGTCGAAAAAGAAAAACCTCCTGCCCAACGTTGCCATACAACAAATGATACAAGCGTAAGCTTGCCTTTCTACTACTCGGCCAATGAAATGGTTAGTCATTTAAAAGCGGACAACGCTCAATATATCCGACCATTATTTGCCTAATATGCGCTGTCGTAAGCAAATCTCATCTTTCTGTGTGCTAGCGGCTACGGCGTTTAAATATTATGAAGGACATCGGGCACCCCTGTTTGTTTTACACATTCTTTTACTTAAGTTACTATTAGTTTTATGGCAGATTCATTTACAAATTTTTTTTCTTACTTTCTTCAAAGGAGCGGTACAAGAGGAAGAATGGGAAGACCAGTAGGAGGCTCTGCTGGTGACGCAAGGCACTGGAAGCAAGCTACGGTTGGTCAAAAAAGATTCGGGTGGCGGCAGCGAGCCATGGCTACCTGGACTGAGGAGACCACCCAGCCATGGGCTCAGGTCGAAGAAGCCTGGTCAGACAATCGAACAAGTTTAGTTCTCTCACTCTCCTACCAGCAGATCCTACAGTGGTATCGTGACATTATCTGACTTCGCCATCATCATCTGTATTCTATCGATTTGGCCACGTGCCACGCAACGCTCGAGAAGCGCAAGAAGAAGAGGTTGTCCGCAGGCTGTGCGTCTCTGCTCTATCGGGAGGCCCAAAAATACCTTGCGTCACACTGTGCGTCCGACACATTGCGTCCGTTCAGCGCTGAGACACCCCGTGGACGTCTCCTGGTCAGGACGCAAGTCACCGCTACAGAGGAGCTCGGCCCGCCGCCCGCAGGATCGTCGCCATGCCAGTGGAGCGGGAGCGGTTCCAGAGGGAGACGGATTGCCTGCTCTGCTGCCTCAACTACTGCATGGGGCTGAGCAACGTGGCCACCTTTCCTTACCTCATCTACGACAACGGCGGTGGTGAGACACGAACGCGCGATCTGCGGTTTACGGTGCTTCGCTGCTTACACCGAAGGCCGCGGGATCGAATCCCGGCCGCGGCGGCCACATTTCGGGGGAGGCGAAATGCTAGAGGCGCGTGTGCTTAGATATAGGCGCACGTAAAGTACGTATATGGTGAAAAATCTAGGGACTTTAGGTGCGCGTTAAGGAACTCCAGGTGGTCGAAATTTCTGGAGCCCTCAACTACGGCGTCTCTGATAATCATATCGTGGCTTTGGGACGTTAAACCCCAACAATTATTATTTACAGTTGATAGCGCTGCAGAAAACGTTATATTCTTACCAGTTGCGACACGAGTGCATCCACAAGAGAAATGAGAGAAGCTATGTACGACGTAAACTAATTACGACACACAATAATGGAAACAGTTAGACACGCGGGCAAGCGTGTTAGCTATAAACACGAAAGAATAATCAACTTGACATAAGTAACTTGACTGCAATATCACGTGCGCCATAGTGAAATTATTAGCATGCCAGTCTTCACGACGTGCTCGGTAAGAAGTGCATGATCTGAATTTTTTTGTTGTGTGTGGGTGCAGGGGAGGGGGAAGATGTCTTGCTATATTACAAGTGTGAATGCGAACATTAGGAGATGTCCTGATGACGAAGACGGTACAATGGCGTAATGTAAAGGAAAAACAGAAGCAACAAGCTCAGTTACGAGCTTTAAACAGCTGTCGCAGTCACAATCTGTAAAAAAAAATTCTAACAAGCAGCGACCCTTGAGCCGTAAAATGACAGTATTACCACAATGAAACATGAAATGAGTACAAGTACAGTGGAAAATTTTTTATTCAGTTAACCTAAGCAGTGCAGTTCTAGCACGAGCACCTTTTGCACGCACTGCCCCGATTCTCGCTTGTCATCACTATGGCCCGAGACGCAATGGATACGTTGTACATTGGTACCCGCATAAGGGCACCGCAATCGCGTGTCCATTCATTTTGCTCATAGACTTCCAGTTGAGGAGGAGGCCAGTGTATAATCACGTGTGCATGTCCGTACGTGCCTGCCTGCTCTGTCACTTGGCAGAGGAGCAGATTGCAGTAACGTAAAGTGCACGTGCCTTGTACCCACCTGGTTCCTTCTGACGATCGCAGCGGTGTTCATCGCGGTGTACCTGGTCCTTTTGTGTATCGTGGCGGTGCCCATGCTCTACCTGGAAATCTTCTTGGGACAGTTCTGCGGCTGGTCCGTACCCCGGGCCTTCGCGGGATTCCCCATGGCCAAAGGTATATTTGAACGCCGATCGCGTTGGCTCAGTGTCCTCAATACTCGCGTGCTTGGTGTACATGCAACATAGTGAGCACGAGGCTGAGGCTTCAATTGACAGCCAGTATATCGCCGCATTCTAACAGCAGCCGGAACGCAAAAGAGCAACGACACATTGTTTCTGTGGCGCAAGTGAGGTGAACCATGCGTATTGTATTTTTCGAGGAAACTCTGTGTTGCCGGTGCCGTCACCGAGTGACTTATGAGCAGCGAAAGCACTCACGAGTAAGTTTGCAAGAATGTGACACTGAAATGCACATTACGTCTGGAAGAGGAGCACACCAACAACAGACGCCGAGCACACTTCAACCGAAGAACGCGCCTGGCAGCCATTATACAAAGTGGCAGAGAAATAAAGCGCCTTTACACAATCGCAAGAAGGCCGTCGGAGGCGTGCGTTCGTGAAAGCTACCTACGGCGGTTATGATGACTGCTGACTTTTGTTCTGCGGTGAAAATAAGGTAACCGAAACGGAGACAAATAATCGTCTAGTGATCTTATCGCGCTTTATAAAGCACCCATCACAGTCCAGCATTTTTGCTATCTCCTTATCTTTACATTTTTCATCAAAACCTGTATTTCTCTCAAGGTATTGTATAGTTTTTTGGGGTTTTCTCTGCGCGCGCGCTTTGATCTCTTCCTTAATTTTTCTTTTTTCGCCAATACATTAAACATCTCTTAGTTATCTCGAACGCTAAATAACACTTCCAATCGCTCTGGATACCAGCGCTTCTGAAAGGTGGACGCCATTGCGATATACTGAGTCGTGTAGCGAGTTCCGCCGCACCAGGAAGCAGGCACAAAATGGAACCACATAGCGTACGTAAGACAGGGGTAGTTGGAGTTAGTTGGGAGAGGTATTCATCCTGCAGTAATCATAAACTGGAATGATGATAATAATAAAGATTAGCATGATGCTTTCTGACCTCAGGCAGCAATCGCGGGGCTGAAATGGCATATGAACGCTATAGTGTTGCGAAAATTCTGTTATGAAATATGACCTTGTTTTTCTTTTTTGCCTATTTCCTATTTAGTTACGGCTGGCCACCACGGCTGCCGCCAAGAGACGGCGCCGCGTGCATACGTCCCCAAATGCTGGTCATGCTCGAACAGCAGATTCACTTACGGCCATGGCTGCGGATGGCCGAATTCCCGACACTTCTTTCGTGAGAGCCTTTTGCAATTGACCAGCCGGTTTCTCTAATTAAACTGAACTGAACTGGATTCTGTTTATCTGCAACAACATAAACAATGTTAACTATATGCCCCGCGTCAGGACTGGATGAAATAATTTCATGCGAACATCATTAGCGCCCTGAATAAGGGCCCCGGCACTTCCTTTCGACCGTAGATATACGGTCACTGAAGTGACATGTGTCAGCCTGTGGATTCTCAGGCAGGCCTCTCAATAAACAGTCGAGTTTCTCTTCACGCATCGCGCCTTCTTGCAAATGCCTCTCTCACGATGTCCTTGCGTTCTTTGTGCTCAACCGCAGGTCTGGGCTGGACGATGATCTTCAGCGTCGCGTTGATTATGGTGTTCTACGTTTCACCGGTGGCCTACTGCGTCATATACGTGGCTTCCCTGTTCCAGGCCGAGCTTCCCTGGAACACCTGCGGCGGAGGAGACCATGGCGCCGAAGAGCGCGACTGCTACCACGTCAAGCCCGGCACGGTGAGAGCAGTACTGCTTAGTTGAAGATGCAGAAGAGAGCTCGTTTCGCATGAATTCCGGTGTCGGCGGCGGCGGCGTATTTGGTTGGGAGCGAAAATTCGAGGTAGATGCAAATAAATAATAAAAAATCATCGGTTCGAGTGCGACCGGGGATTCGAACCTGCGATTCCTTGCCACGTGGCGCAACGCGTTTAGCCGCTCGGCCACCACGCATACATCCCGCAGTATGCTAACGGCGAGCTATATTTATTTACACCATTTAGCGCTGGTGGTACGCACATCTCGGAGGTTCTGCAGCGGCTTGACACAATAACCGCCAGATGGTGCAAAGGGCCCACGGCCGCTAAACGGCCGCGCTTCTAAACGGCATCGCACCGCCTTGTGACCGTGTTTCGTCTCCCCGCATGCATGAATATTGGAGCCGGAGGGCGTCGGCACTTTAGCTTTCCTTGTGCCACGGTTTAGGTCTCCACCGAGGAGCGAAGCCAGGCCAGCGATTGGGAAGGCGATACGAACACGGTCCGATTACGCTATCGCGTTCTACTCTTGAAATCGAAGAGCTCAAGCGTCCTCCAAGTTTTTACAAGCTAGAGCGTAAATACTTTAATTGACAGCATATAAAAGTGAGTAGGCTGCGGAGTTGAATGTGTTCGGCTCAACTCGCAGGCATGCCGTGCGAAAGTTCGTTCATGCCGCAAGGCTCCGACTTGTTCGTTCGCGGACGCGGTCGTTCTAGCGAACCAATGCGCGTAACGTACGAATGTGTTCACCTGCCGTTGCACTGGTCCCCGCAAAAGACGACGCCTCATACTGACGTCCCTGCTACAATATACAGGGTGATTCATTTAGAACTGACCCATTTCATTGGGCTGTCGTTTTGTTAAAAAATATCTGATTGTAAAGCGGTTTGCGGCAGAAGATTTAGGAAGGACTAAAATTTAATGGCCCGCCTCGTTTATTGATGTGCAATGCAGAAAAAGAATAAATAAGAGATCAAAAAAACCGCGACATTCCGTGAAGTTCCATACAATGAGAGACTGTATACTGTTGAAGTCAGGACAGTTTATCATTTCGGGTGTTCATTTTAGCCGCCTGCAGTAGGGTAAGTGGTTATAAATATTTATAACATGTACAAACCTTTACTAGTCACGTTTGGCATGCCGCACGGCAATCAGACTTTTTAACGTTTAATAGGCGCAAGCTATTCCTTCTTGTATTGCATTTCGCGGTTTTCGTTATTTCTTTTTTTGTTTGTTTCTTATTGTCGCACATAAATAAAAGGAACAGGCCATTGAATGTTCATCCTTCCTCAATGTTTTGTCGCAAACTGCATTAAAATGAGATACTTTGCAACAAAACTACAGCTCAATGAAATAGGTCAGTTCTAAAAGGATCACCCATAAGGGATTACATAATGTTCAACATTTGAACTTACTTGTACTTTGCTTGCCTCTTGCTCGTACTGGTGGACCCATTTCTTGAGGGTTGTCTTTTTGCTATCCCTTTGATAAACGTTTCATCAAGAACACCCGACCGGTGCCGTACCTTAAATACGCACGGCAAGCCTAGCACAACGTCGTGCAGCGAAAGGCGAGACGTGGGACCGACGGACCACGCGCAGCGAAACTCCGAAGCCGCAAAACAGACAATAAGAAACTCGTTAATTCACAATACGGTCCCGCCGTGTGGTTAAATCACAACAGTTGGCCGTCATGCGGCGACCAGCTATTGGGGGTGTTGAAGAGTGCCGGAACGTCCTTGCTTACCTGTTGTTTTTCAAGACTGGCAAGCCGTTGCGTGTGGAAACCCAGAAGACACCTCCACAGTACTCGCCGCAAGTACTTAACCGATCTATACGCGCTCTATAGCTTGACAACTGTAAACTAAAAGCCATTTCCTCTCTACAGTCACTATCCAAACCAAACAATCGTGCAATTCAGTGTCTCTGCCCAGCTGACTATATATAGTAAAGCGTGCATTTTATTTTCAGTGTACCAACTGTTCGGTACTACACCACCGCTGGCCATTTTAATAATGAGGCTGTTTGGGCACGTTCTTACACAACATAATGATGAATTGCAGCGCATGAAATCACACAAACGGAATAAATTAGAAAACTGACGAGCGCAATTTTGGAAATCCGTGTTCATACACACACCGCTCATTGCATTTAACGATGCGCACACCTTTCTCAGCACAGGTTCCGCAACGGAACACATTTCATGGAAATGATGCTTTGTTTGAGTGACAAATGCTTTGATTCATAAATAAAACTGGCGCCCGTCATGCTTGAAATACGATTTCCTGAGTGCACTTAGAAAACAGATATACGATCCCTCTCCTGACAAGCTCGGAATGCGCGGAAACGTACGAAACAATTGACTTCTCTGAGGTTTATAACGTAAACATGCAGCATGTTCCCAGTAAAAAAGAGAACAGCTCAGCATCAACGGCTTTGAGAGTGCTGTTAATGAGTTGCTCATAGGTCAATTCAAGGGGCTTGAGGCAGTCCCCCAAGTGAAGAGAGAACATCTGCATCGCAGCTGAAACCTTGTTAAAGGATATAACGTATAGTCATCGGCGGACCTAAAAATGATTTAAACTCCCTTATTCACCACACGACCAACCATTATTAAATGCGAAGCATTTCTTAGCGAACCTCTGGCACTTTGAGCGTTTCTATCTACGTATCTATCTATCTATCTATCTATCTAGCCACCTACGTCTGGGTACTCTCATGATCGCCTCCTTAACTTGGTGTGGACCAAAATTTGCATGGGAGGGTAAGAGAATTTGACGAATATGACTGCCGGGTCATGACATAAATAACGTTAAAATCCTGTCGCGTACGTCGTCAAACCCTTTCCACTAGACACGTGTGGCACATACCCGTTTACCACGGGCCGCGGTGTACGGGTATGCGCCACAGGTGATTGACAGTTTGTCTACCCAGGAACGGCGAGAACAGACATTGGTAACTTAAATGTTAGAGAGTTAAGTAAAACCAACATCGGCAGCGTTGACTCAACGAATGGAAATAATGAAAATTAGGATCCCAGCAGGAATCGAACCCAAGCATTCTGCGTGGCAATCAGGTATTCTACCACTGAGCCACGCCAGGTCTATAAATGGGTGTGGAAAAACAGCCTACGCAGGCGTAATATCGGTGCAACGTCAATTGTGGTTGTGGTGCTGGCTATCTAATTTTACAAGAAAGCAATAAACACTACATGATACTCCTACGATGTGTACTCCTACGATACGGGCGTCATATCAGATTGACGTCTGTAGTTCCAGTGTTGGCTCCGATTTTATAGCAGTCTAATAAACATTACGTTTGTATTCATATGATTCAGCAAGCTATATTGAAGCATCGCTCGACCCCGGAGGAATATATTAACGAAAGTTACATATGATATCCACATCACCGCATCGTAAAGTGCACTTCGCCCACCAGAACGATGAAGTGTCCTCTTAATTTCTTACGAGGCTGGGCGATGGCCTCATGCTGACCGAGGATGATGTCAGATTGATTGACAGCCATTTGTAGACTAGGCTACGTAGGCCACATACGCCTAGGTAGTCTACGAATTGGATAAACACCATCCACTGATGTTGGTCTACGTAGCACTATCCAGGCCTACCAGCCTCGACGGCCTATGCCTCACCAACGCGAAAGGTGGCTTCAGGTTCTGACATGTCGCCGGCTCTGTCGACAGAAAATTTGTCGACGAAATGACCGAGACATCCACGAATTCCAACAGCTCTGCTATACCACATAATTCAATACACATGGACCCCTCTTCACCACGATCACGACCGGATCCTATAACAAGTCATGACCAGCTGCTGGTGCTCACTGATCACGGTGATGATGCCCTTGTTCAAGAACTGTCAAGAACTTCTTGCACACATGCACACGGGTTCGTGAAACGCGCGTGCATTCTCGGGACACGTATAAGCACTACATATCAGCTTACCGCTTCTGTTGTTGGTAATACCCACATTTTCATTGGCAGCGTTACCCAACCGTAAACAACTGCTTATATAACACATATGCAGCTCTTCAACATATATATGTGCGTGTATAAAATATATACAAATCTTTAGCGTCATTTTGTAACGGGTCGCTTAGTAAAAAAAGTTACGCCACAGTCACCTACCCGCCGCATGCCTTGCATAACATCGGCTCCCACGGTACGTGGGATCTGCCGAATTTTTCTGTCTACTTAGGCCAGAAACACATCGGTGAGGATGAGTGCTACGCACGATCCGATACAAATGCCTATTTAACGCGACAGCGTTAAAATTTATGATGTCACAAATTTTTGCGATCTTTAACGTCATTATGACGTCATATGGTGACGTTATCACATGATGATGATTTTTTTTTACCACTCATCCCCGACGCCGCCGAACGCGAGACGCCGCCGACGATGCGGGACGCCGACGGTCAAATTTCGTGTTTAGTGAGATGTATAAAGGTTTTACCTTAATAAAATAAATAATACAAATACTCGGTTCGAGTGAGAACCGAACCAAAGCCTTCTTCGTGGCAAGCAGGCGTTCTACCACAGAGCCACGCCATTCATTGAAACTGCTTCGGAAAGAAACACTATGAATGTCAAGTAGCTGGAGGAGTCCCCTTAACCAGTGCCCTTAACGCATGTAATATTGCGTGGCAGAAGCGTAGAATCGCGCCAGGCTCAAAACATGTGAATTGCGCAACGAGTGGGTGTTTTAAAGGAGCACCCATTACCGAGTGCTCAGACATATTTAATCATCCTCATCAGCAAAAGCATCAACAAAGTGAACAGCTGCGTAGGTTCGCCTGTTGCCTTACGGTCGCGTAGTGGGCCCTTCGCTGATTCGCAAAAGGAGTAATTATGACATAGTGGGCACTGCGCAACTGCACTTGCAGTATGCATCCTATACCTTGAAACGGCCAATGTTACGCGCACAGACGTTCTTTTCCTTGCAGCACCGTTGAGGCATACGCCGAGAACCGTAGCCAGGCTAGCAATTGAGAAGGCGATGCGCACGGTGCCCAATTACGCTATCGCGTTCAACTCCTGAAGGCGAAGCTCAAGCGTCCTCCAAGATTTTTTCGAAAAGTAAGGATTTCCATACGACTGAATGTATCTCGACTTCAACTAATGTAGTGAAAATTCTGAAAAGCTACCAACAGAAACACTGGTAGTGTTTTGAAACATTACAGAACCATTATAATCAATACACACTAACGCGGCAATCACGAGTCCGTCATGAGGCGATGGGTAAATGAGGTCTTACACATCTGTCGAAAAAGCACATAAATACTTTTCAACAGTATTTTTCACAACAAAGGGGTCGGCAATAAGTAAAAGGGTTGACAATCTTATGAACAAAATTCCACCAACTTCCGCAAAACGTCGCGTTCTGAAGTGCATGGCGACTATGAAAGGCATTTTGAGCTTATATGAGTTCTTGCACTGAAAAAACAGGTCAAGAAGTCGTTATGGCATTTAGACATTCGACAATATTTAATTTATTGTGATACGTTTTGCATAACACCGTTTGTGATAGCTTCAAGTGCACCTGACTTCGTATTTATATTAATATTTTTTCTGTTGTGTTTTTTATGTAAGACTGTATAGGTCAGCCGAGGATTTCGTCGGGCCTTTCAGCGTTTAGCTCAGCTTCCTCTCTTGTAAAAAAAGAAGGAAAATGAAAATTCAGTTCGCTTCACTTCACCTAGACGCTGGGTATTATTGAACTTTCTACAGTCTTTTCCCCTGAGCTTTTGTCTTCACTCAACCTCAAGGCAATTATTGTTCTCTCGCTCCCGTGCGCAGTACGCGTGCTCCAAGGTGAACGAGACGCTGGCCCGGCGATACGGTTCGCACAACTACAGCGGCGAGAGTGCCATCGTCGTCAGCGGCAACGCAGTCCAGGAGCCCGTCTCGGTGCCCATACGAGAATATGAAGCCCTGCGCAACAACTGCGTCAACGGCACCGTGTCGGCAGCCGGGGCCTTCTACACGTATGGCACGCGCACTGCCCTGTCGCGACAGCAGCTTGCAGGGTTTCGAGAGCAAACTCTGGAAAGATATTTCGAAAGTATTTTAGTGTTACTTGAATGAGAGAGTCTGTTGAAAAGAAACAAGAAAGCTGACTGACATTAGTTTGCCTATAGATAATGCGGCAGATACAGAAAAAGAGGAAAAATGTCGTAGAAAATTTCAATCACTGGATTAGATAGCACGAATAGGATGTCTCTGGTACGACGGGTAGCCACAATTAGCCAAGAGAAACAACGGTCAGTACCGGTAGCATACGGGTACGTGGTTGTTGAATGCAGTTAGAAGCTCCTTTCTCAACCATCGCATCGCCTTAGAAACAGTGGGCGGAAGAGGGCGCGCATCGAAATATTTTTGGAAAATGAGAAAATATTGTCCGGACTGGGACAGCCGGAGATGCCAAAACCATCGGTCGACATCACCAGCGTTCTTCTTTTTGAGAAGAAACCGCGAGTAAATGCCTTATCAGGACGATGTCCGGACGGTGTGTTTGACCGCTGCGTGTATTTGAGCATAAATCTGCCTGCTCATTTGATCGCCGACAAACGCTCCCTACATTTACTCTGATATATGAGTGCGTGCCGCAAAAAGCTGCAATCCATGCAATCCCGCAGCCAGCGTTTCCGAGACATTCCTAGCGCAGCTCTAAATATACGAGAAAGCCTTCGGGAAGAGCTGTGGATTTTTTCGGTGCGTTACTATTAGGTGTGTGCTTAAGCTGGAAAAATGTGTATGCGCGTCATCGCAGTGAAGCCGGTCCGTGACAGAGGTATAGAGACGATGTGTAGAAGAGATGTAAATTAAGGTAAATTATGTGAATTTAGGTAAGTCAAACATTCTAACTGGAACTGCATACCGCAAGTGAGTTAACTGTAACCCGAACTATAGTGCACTAGAGGTGATTATAATAGGGAAGTGATATCGCAAGTGAAATTAAAACCACGGTGAATACAAGGGAGTCACGTAACGGGCCGGGTGTGTTACAGCAGTCAGGTATAATTCGGAAGTCACGTGACGGAAGCGGAAGTGACGTAACAGTGAGAGATGCACGCCCCCACCTCCAACTCCGCCCCTTGACGTAACGCTCACGCCCTGCTCTCGCATTTATCTGTAAATCGCCAATGACAGTGGCGCACCGACGGGGGGGGGGGGGGTTTGGGGGTTGTAACCCCCCCCTGAGGCCGACCTGACCCCCCCCCCCCCGTAACTGCTTCACGGTCATTGTCGCCGAGAATCCAGCGTACACGTTCACGGGCCTTTCAGACGTTGTTATTTCAATTCAAGAGGTGGTCTGAGGTCAATTTTCTCTCATTTACTCCAGAAATACGTTGTATACACCCATCTACTCCTAAACTGAAAGAGCGCAAACCGCGTGCTCTGTGACTCTGCGTTCACTTCCAGTGAAGCGGCTTTGGACGAAAGAAAAGATGCTTTCACAGGTCGTCAGTTTGACCCCTCTTCTTTTCTTGCCCCCTCTGATTATTGCAATAGAGCAAGGAGATATTTCGGAATCTTCGAAACAAGCTATTGTTTTTTTATTTGTTTGATTCTCGGGGGAAGTCTAAAAGGGGCTGTGTACAATGACAATGCGCCGCGTGACTTGACCACAGACGTCGGTGCACAGTGCATGTGACATGAAAAATATTGCGTATAGCAGCTCATCCAGCTGTGTACGCAGTGCTACATACATGTTGGTCCAGAACAAGAGTTCGCAGTGTTGTTTACCGTTTGTAACGTTATTATCCGGTTCACACGGGCAAATCTAATGCACTTACCTGCGCACATGCAAATTATACCTGGTTCACTGGGACGCTTCTAATGTAATTAGAGATTAAGATATCAAGTGCCTAAATACCATTAAATTGTCGGTGTCACATGGCTTGATTTAATGGCACTAATGGCGCGACGACGAAATTGCGCAATAAATATATGTTGGTTTTGTCTTGAATGTGCAACTTCTTTCAAATTCTACGTCATAAAACCCATTTTATAGAAATAACAAGCACTTTCATGTACATTCAATGCCTTACTCGCTATGGAAACGAAACTCGCTTAAGCGTGATGAACATTTCTTGTTGCGATGCCGGTGGCATTCTCGTTACTTTTTCTTAAATCCTTGATATTATAGTGAACACGAATTGTGTCCGTCACGGAGCACCTTTGTTTTCCTTTAAATAGTCAATAATGTACGCTCTCCTTGCCGACAAACATTCTTTTTTCATCATATAGATGGGCTCTACAAAACCACGCCCTCTGGATGAAGCTTTTTCATCTAGCGGCCGTGACAAAACACAAAATGAAAATGAAGGCACTCATTCAACGGCAAGCTCTAAAGTATATAGCCACGTGTCACCGCTAAAATGCCCTTTATATTTACGGTGTTACCAATTAGCGCCACTTTTTACGTGCAGACGAGCTCTAACGTAATTCTAATTGGCAGGACCGAACCAAGGTAACTATCGATCCTCCAAAAGGAAAAAAAAAAGGAGAAAAGCATTTGAAGCACTTGGGCCCTTCCAGAGACATATGGTGCGAACCTTCTTTTTCTGCCTTATCACAATGCATTAATTTTGCTAAATATGCAAACTTTCTCATAAACGTTTCACTATTTGGAACCCTGTGTCCATGTCTGTCGCCATGGCAAATATAACAATGAAACACATCGAGGAACAAGCTCTTATTTCATTGCAGCCGCAGTCAAAAATCTTTCACAGATACGTCTCAACGACTGTCATTCGAGCGTCAAGAGGTTTTAAGTCACAATTATTCTCTCATCTAAATTTATCCAACGAGTATTCAGTTCACCCTTGAAACAGAAGACTCCCTGTCGTTTTTAGATGCCCTTGTAACTTGCAAATGAAACTGTGCAAACACACCTACACAAGTCGATATTTTCAGTTCACTTTAGAACCCCACAAAAATCCGCAATACATCAGTAGTAAAGATATTAATGCGAAGAGCCGGAACGCACTGCAGCACACCACTTTAGAAAGAAAAACAAGAAAAACGCGATATATTCAGGAAACGCGCCAGGAACGGCTACCCAAAATCTTTTATTCAGGAAGCATTTCGCTTCCAAAAACACAACGACGCAAGCTGAGAAATCCAGTAACAGGTGTCCCCCAATCAACATCACGACAGAAATACATATATCCGCTATCCGTGGCGCCAGCAAAACCATCGCCCGTTTCCGCGGCCGGCTGAGTAACGTGACAGTAAGAACGCAAATGGCCCGTCGGCTCTTGCGCTTTGCCGCCTTTGTGCCATACACACGTGCAGTCCGAAACGGGAGGGATAAAGACCTGACCGAAGCCAGTTCGAAACCGCTAACGATGGCGCGCGCGCGACTTCAAAGCGAAACCACATGTTCGAAAAGCCGCCGGCGTACTAGGCTGCCGAAAAAAGAAGAAAAAAAACGGTCTTGTTGACACCCCACTCCTCCGAGCGTGTGGCCCGTAGCCGACGATGGGGACCAGCGGTTCGTGAAAATGTTTGCAGCATTACGAACACAATAGCGCGTTCTATGCCTTCTCCCAAAAACCGGCCACCGGAATGGCTCATTCACACTGGGGAATCCGCCCGCCAGAGCGACCGGAATTCGCGCGCCGCCGAAATTCCTCATTGTTCACACCACTTAGCAACCGCACCGCCGAAACTAGGGCGTCTAGTTGTCATCGTCCCTTCGCGCGAAGGAAGGCTGGTATCGACGCGCTCGGCGTTGTGCACGCGTTTCGTTATGGCGAAGCGCATAAACAGGAGCAGGGTCGTCGAACTGCTGGGCCTGCTGCAAAGCAACTTTCTGGCGATGTCTGACGAGGATAAACATGCATTCGCCGAACAAAAGAAACGACGCAAGCAGTTGTGGTTGGTTCGTCCTGATTTGCAAGACGCGAGAAGCTTCGACGAGCCGAGGTAATGCTACCCGTTTTGCGAGATCGTGATGATGTATTGCAAAGATGCTCATCGCGGCAACAATTGGTAGTTGTCCAGAGCTACAGGATGATTACGAAAGACCTCGCTGGTGCTGCGGGCTTCGACGACTCCGATATCACAAGCGCGCCGCCATATTTCGAATGTTCGACTCGCGTTCCGATTGGTTCGCGGTGAGGGAATCCGGCGGCAGCTTCCGCAAAAATCGGTCCAGGACCGATCGGCGCGGAATGGGCTTTTCCGGCGGATCTAGCTGCCGCCGAAGCGGATTCCGCGCGCTCTCACCGCCGAATGTCTCAGTGTGAACGCGCCAGAAGAGCGTACCCAAGCCATCTTCAACAAAACTGATTGTACTGGCTGCGACACGAGCTGCATCAGCGGAACTGAGAGAGACGGAAAAGACGTCCCCAATCCATCGCAGCTGAAGCCAATTACCGGAAATGAATGCTGGCAGGACTTCGCTTTTCCCCGCGCAAAGCGCAAGAAAAAGAAAAGGAAAAAAAGATGTACGCGTACAGCCTCACAGTCCGGCACTCCAAGTATCTCCCTTTCCCTGTCTCTCATCTAACAGTGCACCTCGACACATCCACACGCCAAAGGTGCTCCCCACCACTTTTTTACTCTTCAACTCATTCCCACCGATCAATCCCTCGCACTCCTCTGTTCTTTGACCGAAGAGCACTGCCGCCGCCTGCCTCACCCTTTCATGCCCACCAAACAAGAAAAGAAGCCCTGTTCATCCCTCCCTCGACCGCTCAAGAAGGAACCGTATGTATTCCGAAAAGTAGGGAAAAATGTTCACTCAAAGTTCCAAAGATAAGAGGGCGTCGGCGGCGCTTCGAAAAGAGTGTTTTTTGTTTTCTTCGGGGCTTGCGTTTTCTACAGGCAAATGGTGTCGCCAGCGGGGTGGCCGCGCATTTTTTTTTTTTAACTTTGTTGACAGAGGACGGACGAGCTGTATTGGAGCGGCGAGAAGAAAGGCGACCTCGTACGCGGCTCGTTCGTCAAAGCGACAGCAAACCCGGGAGTCAAAGCGACAGCAAACCCGGGAGGCCGTACAGCTCGAGCGCATGGCGATATTCGTTTAAGCACATACACTGTGGTTCCTGCATTTATGAGCAAGCCTTGGCGCAACTAGTGTGTGCGTCGACAGCCATGCCTCAGTACCGCGCGCACGCAGGAACCCCAAGCAAGCACGAATGCTATGCGAAAATCCATACGTTGCGATAGATGGGAGGAGTAAGACGACGGGGCAGAATGAGTAATTGTTTTCAAGGACGCGTGACAAGAAAAAAGGGCTTTGGAAAGTGCGAGAGTTATATTGGGGTGCCACGTTTTCTTTCTCTTTTTTTTTTCAGACAACTCTCGCCCTCTCTCTTTTTACCACTTCTTTTTTGTATGTTGTACATCGAACGGAAGCTACGAAGTTTGATGTGCCCCCATGCACACGTTCAGTTCGCTCGCTAGAACTTGCTTCTGTGTCTGCTGCGCGAATCTGCGTCGAATGAGCTACCACATCACATGCATTTCGCTGAAGCGCCAGTCGAACACGATCCTCACCTACTTCCCGAAAAAGAGTCCGCATTCAGATTCAAGAGATGCAGCGACAGCACCGGAATGCCCGATTGCGGCCAAAAAGGAAGCGATGACTCAGCACTTATCGCCTTCAGATGCGTCAATCGATCAGTCACTTATCACTGAAGATACTTCAGTCGCCGAACCTGTGCACCCGAATGACATGGCAAAACGGTAAGCCTGGCTACAGTGCAGCTGCATTGAGCTGCACGTATATACTGTTTATAATCAATGCCACAAAGCTTATAGTAAATATTTACGATGCACTTTCAGATTTGTAGTTTGGCGAGGCTTGAAGGAAGTATAGTATAGGATGTTCTGCTCACATTGTGCACAACATTCTCAGTTACAGAGTTCTTTAATTGCTAAAGTTGCCAATGGGGCTTGTTTGTATGACATTTCCTGATTACTGTGGTAATCGGGCACAAGACACAATAAATGGGACACAAGAAAGGCACACGGCGCCGGGTGTCCTCGTGTGCCTTTCTTGCGTCCCATTTGTTTGCGCTAACATAGTAATAATTTTTTTAACAGCAATGCGCGACCGCCAGCAGGCCGGCACGTCAGCACCCTTATCACTACCTGGAGCTGAAAAACTAGCAAAAATAAGTATTTGCCAGGCATCTTTGTTGGAACTATATTACGCGTTGGTTTATTCAATTTGCCATTTATTTTCTCCGTGCGCTGCTTCACTGAACAGTTTCTTGGCCCTCTCAAGTTTTTCAAGATCTTGCTGTAAAATGCTGAAAGATCATCATCATCATCACATTTGATATTATTATTATTATTATTATTATTATTATTATTATTATTATTATTATTATTATTATTATTATTATTATTATTATTATTATTATTATTAGCAGTAGTAGTAGTATTGTTATTACTATTTGGTATCTCATATTTTCTTTGTCGTTGCAATCCTCCAGCCTAAACAACGAAATGGCGTATTATGCAATGTGCCTGCACCCCCCCCCCCCCCATCCCACACTCCTGTAGGCTTCTCAGAATTTCAACCCCCCCCTGAGAGAATTCCTGGGTGCGCTACTGGCCAATGATATCTTTTTTTTAAATGTAAGTGCCACATAATCTAGGTCCTACAACGAACTTGTTTCGGTGGTTCTTTCCACTGGTGTAGTAAGTAGTTATCATCGCTAAGTTCTTAGTCAACTGTTATTACCCGTAACACGCTCCTTTACGAATTCAGCGGTTAAAGCATAGCGCGAAACATATCGAACGAAAGAAAGATAGGCTGGAGTGCTCCTTTCGTTCTTGTGTCTCTTTTCAACTCGTCTGTATCGCGCTACATTGACTGTTCAAATAATATGCCAGCTAGGTATACCTTTCTCGATCTGCCAATTTCTTTCGGCAGAAAATGCTACAATACGCCGCTTCACTCTACTGGCATTCACTAAGAGCGCAGTTTGTGCCCTCATGTTTTTTCGGAAACATTTACTAATTTACTAAGTTTATAATGATGTACTGCCTCCTGAGTGTTACATCACATCAAATGCTGCATTATTGACACTATTATTAGAGCTGATTAAGGCACAACGACGCAGGCGCCGCGTCGCACGCTCGGACTTTCAAAGCGAAGGGTTCACCGACTCGAGCGTTGTTTCCATGATGGCCATGACCGTCACCTGGGCCCTAGTGTTCGTCATCATCTGCGTGGGACTGCGTTCGCTAAAGAAGGTACGAAACTACCACGGCCGCATTGCTTCCTGCGGTAAATTGTTGCTCCATAAACAATGACGAGAAAAGCAACACAGCAGGCACATGTGCATTTACTTATTTCTAATTGTTGAAGCCTTCGAGGAAAAGAGGCATCCTGCAAATGTCTATCTATCTATCTATCTATCTATCTATCTATCTATCTATCTATCTATCTATCTATCTATCTATCTATCTATCTATCTATCTATCTATCTATCTATCTATCTATCTATCTATCTATCTATCTATCTATCTATCTATCTATCTATCTATCTATCTATCTATCTATCATTCTAAGCTAGCTAAATTACTATCTGTCTAACAGTATAACGCAGTCATTTTAAAGGGACACTAAAGGCAAACAACAATTTATGTCAGAGTGAAAGCTAAATGTATGACGTCTAAAACGGCAATATTATCGACAGCAGTGCCCCATTTACTGAGAAATTAAGCTAAATGAATCACACGACGTACGCCACAAGCGGGGCATTTCGGAAATAACCCGGATGACGTGAGAGCGTCCGTCTACAATCAATCACTAGTAATCAAACTAGCTTCAATAAAAAAAGAACCTTCCGTGCATCAAGAGACGTAATGAAATGCTGCTTGTTCGTTTCTGTTTGATTCATGGAAAAAAGAACCTTTTTGGCGTTGCCATGGGGGACGGCGCGCGTGCTTCAAAGGTTCCGTTTTCGCCGAACTGAGCTTCGCCCGGCGCCCTGCTTCGCTCACGCGGTCTCGTCTCAGGGGTAGTTTCGGTATCGCGTACTGTCGCGTGTGTTTTGCACGCTCGTGAATGTCGCTCTGACAGAAAGTTCGACAAAATGCCGCATGCATGTGATGTTGCCGGATGCCCGAATGGTGCACGCCGCTAGTGCACGCTGCCGTGCAGTAAAGGCGGGCAGCGTTGGGCATGGCAACAGTGACGTCAGAAAGACCGCTTTCAGGCGGGTGATTTGAAGTGCGCTAACGCGATGTGGACGACTAAAACGCGATTTTAATTCAAAATAAGCACTTCCTTAGTACAAAAGTAGCACTACGAGGTTTCTGGACCGCTATTTCAACAATCAACGTCGACTTAATATTTGCCTCTAGTGTCTCTTTAATGCAGTAAACATACGTCAGAGTGTTGCATACATTAATAGTTGCAAACATACGTCAGAGCGTGCTCCCTAAGCTCACAAACTGATTTTCTTTGCGCTGAGAATAGTTTTTCCGTTGACCAAAGTTGTGACGATCCCTTTATGCGCGTACGTTTGTCCCCTTCCGCATCGTCATCTGCGCCACCCACCGAAACGACATTTTCTACGATATTAATCGCGGCATCGCTATAAACTCTACTATTTTCTTTCTTCACCACCACCTTTCGCGCAAGTCCCAGTGCAAATATTGTTCCTCTTCTCAGGCTCGCGTCCCCTGCTCTTTGTTAGTGAATATGGGCGCCTAACCGAATAGATACCCTTCTACACAGCCATAAGCTTCGCGAAGCGTTATTAAGGCGAAAGTCTTGTATGTCCAATGCGAACGTGACGTTGAATGAAAACGTTTGAAAACCGCGGCGATGACACGAAGCGGTACAAAAGATATCACGTGATTTCTCAAGCATGGCTCGAGGCGCGCTCACTTCGTCTATGCGCAAGCGTTAAACCGAACCGAGGCGATAAAGATGAAGATAAAGAAGACGATCATTTGCTTGTGCCAGGTTACAGTTCACTGTCGTCAGGTTACTGAGCAACAACCAACGGTTACCAGCCAACCAACGTTGGCGCAGAAGACGTCACGGAAAACTACCGCGGAGCGGCGCCGACTGCTTAGACGGTATAAAAAAATCAGCTGACGGCTTTGTAGTAATGCGGAAAGGCTGAGCCAGGACCTAGTGGATAGTGTGGTGTCCTGAAGACGCATGCAACGCGAGAGGAAGCTCGACAAGCACCAGAGATTTATACACTAAATACTTATAAATTGTGTCAGTATAGCTTATACAAACGCTAGACGCAATGCTACGCAGACTGAAATGATACTCTACGCTACCAAGCAGCTATAGAACAAGTGGATAGTGTGGTGGCCTGAAGATGTATGCAACGCCAGAGGAGGATCAGCAAGCACTAAATGACGCATGACGAGACCTTTAAGTCTCTAATGCATCGCCACTCGCCTTCGAGTCGTCTTAGCAATAGTGTAAGAGACCTTTGGAATTCTGTAAAGGTGACGCGCCTAAGCTATTAGTAACTGTCATCATCGCCACCACTACTAGAGGTAGGTATGGAGCAAGGAGGTTAAAAAAATTGCTGGAGTGGCGATTATTGTGCACATAGAGTTTCCTACAATGACCTAGAGGGAACTCTGGCGCTGCGATCGTTCAGCCACCATGGGAATGATGGGTAGTACACAGATTTGCCTAGTCTTCGTGCTTGTGGGCTTCGAACGCACTTGTGGCTTTGTTTATTGCTATGTTTTGGTTTTCTTTCGGATAAAAGAATGGATCGTTGTGAACTTCGTGACCAGATTTGAATCGGTGAGCCTAAAGAAGTTAAAGTGGTGAAGTGAAACTGCTGATTTTTGCTGAACTTCGTTTTGCGACAAAGCGGATGCAGGCGACGCGGAGCCAAACGGAGCCGAAAGAACGAAGTTTAGACAAATCCGTGTACTACCCATGATTCCCATGCTGGCTGAAGCGCGATGCATTGCAGCTCCCATAGACACTAGCGCCAGAGTTCCCTCTAGTAAGTATTGTAGGAAACTCTATGATTGTGCAAGAGTGAAGCCGAGCCCACCAAAAGATGGCGGCTGCGGCCGCCATCTTAGTAGGGGCACGATAAATCATCGGCGTCTGGCGAAGCAAAGCGAGCGCTTTCCACGCACGCCAGAGAAGTCTATTATGGCAACTTTTACGGGTCAGGTACTGCTCCAAGTGTGTCTTTGTGTTACTAGTTTTCATCAGTAAGCCTCAAAGTCATGGCAAATTTTATTGGAGATCAATCGCCAATACTCCACTCGACGGGTTACTTTTGTCGGCAACAACGATCTTTTATTTTATAATTAACGTAGTATTTATACTAACAGATAAAAGCCATTTGATCTCTTAGTAGGCACCGCCAGAAAAGAGCATGTTTCCGAGCTATTTGGTGGGCAAAAGCTGGCTTCACTTGTGCTGGCAAGGCGTTGCGAGAGCTTCCACTCCAGAATTTTAGGGGCGAAGCTCCTTAAGGCGGCACCCGTTCGTCCGTCGTAGTCGTAGTAGTCGTAGTGCGTAACCAGTCGTAACGCTAGTACCAGATCTTGACCTCCAAGGTGGTGCCGGTAGGAGATTTTTCCTGTGCGTTGTTGAACAATAAAAAATTCGCAGCGTGCGCGTTAACTAAAAGCCGAATTCTTCTGTCTCTCATTCCCCATTAGCAGCCATTGGCATGTTCCAGTAGGAAACGTTAGTAGAAGTAGAAGTGTAAGTGTTAGCTAAAAGCCGACTTCTTCTGTCTCTCATTCCCATTAGCAGCCATTGTTTACCTCCAAGGTAGTGCCTGGTGAGATTTCTCCTGTGCGTGATTAAACAATAAAAATTTTGTTCAAAACGCCGTTGATTGATGAAATAAACCAACGAAAGACGCCAGATGTTTTCTAAAAGCAAAACGAAAGAACGCCAGATGTTTCTAAAGCAAAACGAAAAGACGCCAGCTGCTTAACGAAAGACGCCAGATGTTTTATAAAGCAATGGTTTTCTAAACAATGAAAATTCACAGCGTACATGTAAAATTAAAGTGAGCTGCAAGTCGTCATAACTCATCGAACCTTTAGTATAAACGCGCCCGATCTCACGTCGGTGATGATGTACTGGGCAGAATTCACGGAAGATTCACGGTTTACCGATGAACCTCCGCAGCTTCGGCCACTCATCATCATTCACTCCGTGGATATGCTGTGATTTTTTTTTCTAAACCAGGTATGGAGCATTACGAGTAACTTCGTGTGTACGTGTTCTGCAGTTCTCGACCCTGATGCTGGCCATGCGGCTGACGCTGCTGGCGGCGTTGTGCGTGGCCTCGTCAACGCTCAGTGGAGCCGGACATGGCGTGCTCGCGCTACTACGTCCCGACTTCTCCAAGGCCTACGCGGAAAAGGTGATGCAAGGATGCGAAATAACGCGATGGTATTTATCGTACGCCGCCAACGTATTTCACTAAACTGATTTACTAGAGGTGCGGCCCGTCGTTTTCGGTAGGAGGTTGTCGGCTTAATTAAACCACGGCATTAAAGCACTGCATCAGTTTTTGTTTTTATTTCACCCTTTCTCTTTGATTTCACCGCCGCTTACTCCGTTTATTAGGCATACAGTATTTAATAAGTTTGGCGTATCGACTAACATTGGAGTAATAACTTTCTATCACAACATTCACTGTCCATGTCGTAAAATGCAGATAGTAACGGTAGTATAGTAACTCTACTACCTGAAAGATGGTAACAGTTACTACTGGTACTCACAAAACGTAGTAGCCATTACTAACGCGTTCATTACGATACTGCTTAGGGAGGGTGGAGGTTTCGGCTGCTTGGTACACCATTATCAAAGAGCTTCGGTTAATTATGCCCAGAATGTCATGGATCAGAAGGGCACACGAACATAACAAAACGTTACTGCGGGACACGTACTTCAGGAGCAATTTCAGGAGTATTTATAGCACCTTGGAGGGCGCAGCTGGTACCAGTGAGCACCTAAGTATTAGGATGAACAAGTCATATTGTGGACCTATATTTCTATACCCTACTATCTGGCTATATGTACGTGACGATGTAGCACATAAGTGTTAATCAGCTATATAATAAAACAAATATGTTATCTCTATTTTAGATAAAAGCGCCACTACAAGGTCCAGTATACAATGGCCAAGACGGGGTAGTAAACGTATAGTCTCAATGTACTTGAATGGATCTCCGTGCTAGTAAATAGGTAACGGAAAGCTAGCAAAGGTCCGTCTGAGGTAGTAACTGGCTGCGTTTACTAACATTTTATTGTCTTTTTTAAGAGTGTCTACCACGTAAACTTTAGATTGTAGGACTTCAATAGCGTATACTGACTGGGGCCAACAGAGGGAAACACACTGCGAAATAAAACTTATATGAACAGGGCTGAGCTGCCTCAGACGGGCTGACTGACGTTCGACCTATATTAATGAAAGGTAGCCTTGTCATCCTAGGCGTGTTAACTTTAAAGAGCTAGTCGAGTGACGTCACGTGTTGTCGCTGTGGCAATATATAGGGACAATATATATACATAGGGGTAGGGAAACAAGCGAGACTACAGCGTCCCCGGTCAAACTATAACAAAGGCTAACCTCAGTGCACCAATTTCCAGCGCTTAAAATTCCCAATGACATCTGCCATGCCTCAAAATGTCCCAGAACAGCTTTCGTACCCACAGAAGAGCAAGATAGACTAATACTGACCTGGCACGTGCAGTAATGCGAATCTCTAAATTAAGGCAGCACGATTGCATAATCGCATGTTATCCCATAAAGCTGCAGTGATCTATTATGGAGCTCCCATAGATCGTACAGAGTGCTTGAATAGCTCTAATATTACTGTCACCAACCTTTCTTCCACCGTTGTATCTCTGCCACTGCCCATACTTTTTTTTGCGTAGTTAATTACTTAGACAGTACAGAATGACGAAGACAAACATCGACAAATTAGGTTCCCAGAAAGATCACGCTAAATGTCTCTTACGAGTGTGTCAATTGACACTTTACGAGGAGAGCATCCAGTAGAGTCAGTGATTACAAATGCATTCAATAAACTCGGTGGTCGCTCTTACGACCACGCTTAAATGGTGCCTCAACAACACACCGTTCTCCACGTTTTTTAGGGGCGAAGCTCCTTAAGGCGGCACCCGTTCGTCCCTCGTAGTCGTCGTAGTAGTCCGTAACATGTCTTACGCTTTGACCTCCAAGGTGGTGCCGGTGGGAGATTTCTCCTGTGCGTTGTTGAACAATAAAAAATTCGCAGCGTGCGCGTTAACTAAAAGCCGAATTCTTCTGTCTCTCATTCCCCATTAGCAGCCATTGGCATGTTCCAGTAGGAAACGTTAGTAGAAGTAGAAGTGTAAGTGTTAGCTAAAAGCCGACTTCTTCTGTCTCTCATTCCCATTAGCAGCCATTGTTTACCTCCAAGGTAGTGCCTGGTGAGATTTCTCCTGTGCGTGATTAAACAATAAAAATTTTGTTCAAAACGCCGTTGATTGATGAAATAAACCAACGAAAGACGCCAGATGTTTTGTAAAAGCAGAACGAAAGAACGCCAGATGTTTTTCTTAAAGTGTAGTAGTAGTAGTTGTATGTAGCCACCTCGCCCGATCGTCAACGGGCGAGGTGGACCGGCAACGGCGCGAGGACCCTGCCGTACGAGAGTTAAATCACACTAAAAGACATACTTTGCGGGCGATACACTCTAGTGAGCTTTCAACTTTTCGTCTTAATGTACATGATAAAGAAATTATTTCTACGAAAAACGCAAGGCACACCTTGAGCAATATATTTGGTTTTGGGACGCTAAATGGAACCATGAGGCGATGCGAAGCCGGAGCACTTGCACGATCGCGTTCCGTTGGCTTTCGTTGGGCATGCTACCGACCTCGCGTCGTGGAACGCGCGTCCTGTCTTCCCTCTAGCCTTGCCTTTAATTCGCACAGGGCGAGCGGGGAATGCGGTCGCTCTTGGCGCTCTTTCGCTCGGGAGCGGATTTCTTCCTTGCATTTCACCGATCACAAGTGATAATGAAGGGACCACGTAAACCAACAGTACAATAAAAGTTTGATGTTTAATATATACACGATGTTTCACACTCTTTATATTATGTACCGGGCGCATTTCACGGAAGAGTTTCACGGTTTACAGATGATTCCCTCCGTAGCTTCGCCCCACTCATCATCATTCACCCCGTGGATATGCTGTGATTTTTTCTTACCTTCGGTCACTTCGCACGTTTCGCGTCATGAGACGGTATCGAGAATTCGCTACCTAAATTCATTACTTGGCTTCGTTTGTTTCCTTGCACCCGGACTTGTACAGACGTGGGTGTCGGCGTCGCAGCACATGTTCCACAGCGTCGGCCTCTCCGTGGGCACGGTCACCTTCTTCGGGAGCCACAATCAGTTCGACTGGCCTATTCTCGGGTAAGGCAACACTGAATGCGCCTCGCAGACGAGGGCCGAAGCAATGCGAAAGTAGTTTTATGCGTCACTGATACCTGCCACAGTAAAAGTCTGTCCTTACTGTGCGCGTCCATCCGACAAGTGACAGTACTATACACGGTTACAACCTAACAAAAAATGTCCGCTCCGCCCAGAGCCATTGCTGTCCCTCCCACAGATACTTTGCATAAATGCTCCATCCAATAGCGCTTACCCATACTCGTGACGTCAAGCACTTCTCGAATGTTTTTGATAGTTGACTATCCCATACAGACACACGTTTGAGTCGCTGGTTTTAGGTCAGAAACTTGAACGTCTTGGTAAACTTCTTCGGGGATTCTGACATCGCTGATCGGCCAAACTTAGTTTTAGGCAGTAACGACGAACCATTGACTCTTGATATGCGTAGAGTTTACATTAGCCGGGAAAAGGTACTTGCGGTTCGAAGGGAAGCCAGCTAGCAAGACCGTCTTTTACAGGACGCTGCAGTACTGTGGGCGTAGCTGACATCTTTCCTTAGTTCGTAACCGAGTGTAGCCACTGTGGTCAGTGGCAGGTCAAGAACACAGCAGCAAGTTTCTACTCGGGGATAAATTCATTCAGGACTAACCACAAACAACAATAATAGCAACAAGTTCCTAACAGACGGGCTATATAACATTCCCGAGAAGTGAAACCCTTTTGCGTGTGATGTCTGCTGGAGGTTCTACCAGTACTACTACGATGAGGCGAATATAAAGCTTACTGACATGGTCTGTCGACCTTTCTGATGGAGCTCTCAAAAGTTCGTGAGTCAGTTAACCTCAGCACTACATTGGCGCAATACCCTGCCACCAATTCCTCGCAAAACAGTGCGGCTGCCATGAGAGCAACGCGTACAAATTATTGTTTCTCAGCTGCCGTGTCTGCGTCGTAGTAAATTCAGTGTGCGCCCGTGTTCAGCTCCTCCTGCATCATTCCTGGCAGAGATATTAATTTTTGATCTTTGAATCGCATCACTTTTATGAAACACTACCTTTTATGAAGGTGAGACGTGGGTCTTGAAAAGTGTGTTTTTATTATTTGGGTGAACGGAATGAAATTTAATACACTTGCCCAGGTTTTTCTGCAGGTGTCATATCTCTGGGTAGATTTTTAATAGCTGCATTAGAACAAAAGATATGCTAGCTCTACAAGGTTTTCTATCACAATTCTTACAGGGACTTTCGGCAACTTCTTTTCATCAAACACAAAAGCAAAGTATGCGGCAAGATTGCCAGAAAGCTGGTCTAGCACCAAATGATAATTCTCGATAATCATAAAGTGTACGAAGCAAAAATTTTTCACTCATATTTGCATCCATTTATTTTGCATTCGAAGTTCGATTAAAACAATCAAATTAGCATCAACGGCTGAACGAGCTCTCTGGCAGTCTTGCCACATATTTTGTTTTTGTGTTTGACAAAGCAAGGTTGCCAAAAAGTACCGTAAGAAATATGCTCTCAGAAATTACATATATTTTGTTCTAATGCAGATAATAAAAATCTACTTGAAGATTTGGAATCTGCAGAAAAAACTGAATAAGT
>NC_051178.1:108044283-108224282 GCF_013339695.2 Rhipicephalus sanguineus | reverse complement strand
AGAGCTACTGTGACGTACTCCATGCAAGAGCCAGCAACGTGCATTTGGTCGCTTTGTAATAAAGTGCGTCGGCATATTTTTAAACTCTGGCTAGCTGAGGCCCCCTGTATAGCATCCTGCATGGATGCTGCAGAAACGGAAATAGGCGCTGACCGTTCCAGCGTGCTTCAAACGCCGCGCGCACCGCTTTAGCCACGACATACTGCACCTAATCAGCGGGACGTGAATGACTGATTACAGTAGCACAGAGTCACGCATTAAAATAAAATAAAATAAAACGAAATAAGAATTCATGCGTTCTATAGCCACGGTAACATCACGAGGGACGCCATAGTTGGGGACTCCGTATTGATTTTGAACACCTGGTGCTCTTTGACGCACATCTAAAACAAACTACACGGGCATTCATTGCATCTCGACTTCATTGAAACACCGCCACTGTGGCAGGGATTCGAACCCGCGTCCTCGTGCTTAGCAGGGCAACGTCGCAACTGCTCCATTACCTTGGCAGGTGTGGCGCATAGCTTCGAGCAGAAGTGATCGCTACAAAATCGAGGTCCTATATGATACCAAGTGGCCTTATTATAGATATTACCACGGTTGCAATAGTATCTTGCCCGTTGTCGGCAACCGGACTTAGGTGCGATAATGATCTACCTTACGTGCCTACAGGAAAGTCTTGTTGCGTAGGAGCTCCATTGTGTATGCTTACACATGCACATGCTGGTATCCTATGGTGGCCGCACTGGCGTTGCCAGGGATGGGGTTGGTGTTGGGGTGTTCAAACATCCACCGAAAATTTTCAGTTTTTCAAGTGTATATATACACGCACGCATAGAAACTCACGTACGAACATACATAACGTATGGTTAGATCCCCCCCACCCACGTGGCCATACGACATAGCGGTACTGTTAGAGCTACAAGTCACCGGCAGGTAAGGTGCCCTGTCAGCGTGGAGAGGCTATGAATCTAGCTTATACTGTTCATACTTCAAAGCGCTGCGCGGCCAAAATGAGCGAGCAGAAACATCCGTAAGGCGAGGACTCCCACCGCTATTAGCTTCGACGTTGCGTTCCAAGGATTCGAGACAAGCTCCACGGTGAGAATGGGTGCGTTGTCCAGCATGTACAGCAGGGTGCCCGCCGCGTGTAACACGTCACTCGTAGTGACTGTAGCGACTTGGCTGACGTTCTGTCCAAGGGACGCTAAGGCACTCTTCAGTTCATTATCCGTGACGACACCTGCGAACGACGACGTCAAATATTGCGGCCGTATTGCGTCTCTAAAGCGAAAAATACATTCACAGTAAAAAAACAAAAAACAGAAAAAGGAACATGCGAACGTAGATCACTTTACTAGTTTCGCCCGAACGTCCGATGTTATACCTAGTCTGAGGCACACGCACAACATGAATGAAAGCAATAGGTTCGACTGCAAGAACAGTCTGATTGACTTCCTCTTAAGACAAGGGGCAAAGCTTAACAAGCATTTGACCCACGACAAGTTTCCTTAAAGAAACATCTCGCGCGACAGATGCCGACCGCAGGTCATGTTCCATGAACCCCTGCTCTTATTAAAACATCCTTAGGCATATAAAAGACGGGAGCGGTAGCACCTGATCGCATCTAAACAGAGTGCACGCGGCTATAGGCTCGGTGCACAGAGATGTTTACCTACGTTTGAGCTTGTATCGTTCTGTCCACACCAATTCTCTGCTTCCTCACGCTAACTGTGCCTCTACAGTGAGTGACGCACCTGTTTGTGTGCAGGCGTTCCAGAGGTTGAACAGGGGCTTGAATTCGGCCGGTCTACCACCTGCGATAAAGTGAAGGGTGAAGCGCGCACATGCGTGAAAAGCGTGCTTCTGGGAGGACGACAAAGGTTATCAGTGATAAACCGAGCTACTCATGCGCGCACGTACTCACGTACTAAATTTGATAATGAGAAGTATGATAAGTGATGTAAATTTATTAGGCTGCCGTGTATGACACGAAAAGGAGTTTAGTTTCGCCAGCGCTTGTGGAGAATGTGACCACGTCAGTTACTACTGAGCCTGTTTATAAGTTATTCGAGATAGTAGTGGCTCAAACACTGCGTGTACGGTATTACCGTCCAGCACCGTCCTGGCCATTTCTTCGACGAATCCCGTAACGGCGTCGTCGGCGGTGTCGTACTGCTGAAGGTCGCTGGAGGTGGCGTGCCAGTCAGCGCAGGTGAACTTGTAGAAGTTGTCGCAGGGGTCGCGGTGGCTGTTGAATATGCCGGACAGGTACCTGGCTGCGCGAAGCAAGTGAGAAACACGACGGGTGGCATTGGCACTCCAAGAATGTTTCGTTCCGAAGAAGAATGCGTACGCGTAGCTACCACCTAGCTCCCGCCCAGCTCTAATAATTTTTAAAAAAAGTGCATCTAGAGTGTTCGTATTGTTACGGGAATAAGGCAGCCACGGCTGTCTCTCGACATTCTCGTCGTCGGCTTAGTCATAGAAGAAGTGTCTGCTATCACCTGCTTGTGTTACGTGGCAATATTAGCGAACGACAGCGATTTGAATAAATTAAGCTGCTCGCACAGAAAGTAAGCGTTTTTTAAACGCATGCTCTCGTACGGACAACAGAAGGTAATAATGATGCTTGAAGAGCAGAGTCTAAGAAAAAAAAAAGATACATGCCACCTCCCCGACGAGAGTATAATGATCAAAGAGAGTTAAGTGTCACTTTAAAGAGAGTCATACATGTGGCAAGTACGAACCTAAAAAAAAGTCAAAGGACTCTTTGCTTAGATTGTACTATAGAAAAGAAAACGCTTGTAAGAGTAAATTGATCTCCCTAGAACTCAACAACAGATATACATGTGCGAAGTAAATTTCTCCTGTATATCGAATGAGATGTGCGATTTGCTTCGCAACTTATTCGAACGTTCACTATGAGAATTTGCCAAAGATTTGTCGCTGCTGGTACATCAGGGCAAATAACAATTATAGGAGTGTAGAGGGAGAAAGTTGCAATGACTAAATGCTACAGATTCTTCGGCTACAAGGAAACCGCAGTTTCGAAGGAAATTTATTGAAGTAAAGTTTTTCTTTCTTTTAATCAAAACGACTCCAGATGAATAATGTTTAATTTCGTTACCCGACCTGAAAGTGCTCGCTATTCAACATTCAAAGTTTGTTTAAAAGATTATGCTCATTCCATTTAATTAAGGAATTTCGCTGTTGAACCTTGTGACGACGACATCGACAAAAGCAACAAGAAAAAAAAGAACGATATAGTATACTACTAGTTGGTAAATTAAGGTGCACATTATACAGAACACATTTTTTACTTCATTAAATACAGCGCCATAGTTCGTAGAGCTGGTAGCTTAAATTTAAAGGAAGATTAAAGGTAATTTAAAGGGTAATTTACCGACTACATTAAATATAGTACTATGTTTAGATTAGCACTTAACTACACTAAATTTCATGGACTGTATGAAGTACAACACCTCGATAAAATGAATTCGCTCTCTGTCACAGCTATTTTGCCAGCGTGCATAGAGTACTGATTCACTGCTCTTTATGAATATTCGTTTTAAATATATTTGTTCGACCACTGCGCATTTGCCTGTACGCTTATGTTCCTCAGTGCTCAAGTTAATAATTTCAAAAGTTTGCGCTTGGATATTTCTGAGAATGCTTATCAGTGCTTTAATGTAAATAAAATTCGGCTCTCACCCTATTATTAACGCCTTTAGAAAGGCAAGAATTTCGTCATTGCCCGCGTGGTAAAAATGGCACATTGCAATCTGGAGAAACTGAGAGACGAACAATATATTTGTTCTTTACCTCGCCTTTATCCATTGATGCTATCGCCAATAAGTCGTCGATACGTACAGGTGTGGCACGAACTGCGCATGACAAGACTTACTCAGTGTTCATCGAGAGTATACTTTGTAGGTGCGGCAAACGTTATATCAACAAAACGAAGTAATGATTCAGTGACACGGTACACCAACGTAGGCGAAATATTAGCAGTCGTTATGGCAGCCGTCTGGCCTCACGTTGCAAAGTTGAGTTTATTATGAGTTTATTAAACAACCTAAGTATATAGAGCGGTTAGGTGATCGAAGCCCATCGCATTTACGAAACGACAAAAGGTACGCCTTCATTGTCCTTTCTGGCGAATGAGTTGTTATTTTTAGACGACTGGCTATGTATGGTTCAAGTTATTCGCAGCATTCATAATGCCGCGAATCAACCATTAAATATGGTGAACGTTCTTTTTTCTCGTATAGCCTTCTTGGTGGAATGAGGGCCTTGATGGACGCGGCACTAGTTAAAATATTCCCGGTACAAATCTTTGACTAGGTCGTTCATTCGGTTTACTAGCCAGTGCCAATGCGCTAAGGTGCGACGACGGCAACACTATTCTAGATATTAAAAAAAATCAAACATCTAATTTTCTAGACTTGCCTTCCGCTTCGCAGAACGTGGTGTTGCACTCGATATCTTCGTGGTCGATGTGTCGATGAGTACCTGGCAAAAAGTAAAAAAATAATAATAATTAAGCGTGAAGAAAATGCACATGAGAAAAGTTTTCTCGTCTTTCGCAGGGTGCGTTTTTCATGAAGCGCGATAAAAAGTGGTGGGCGGCGCCTGCTTGTTGCCACGCGACAACGTTCATGACACTGTATTCGTTCGAGGCTTTTACTTTCAGTAAATTCGCGCTGAATACTATCGCGGTAAATAGAAGTCAAAATTTCATTTTTAGAATTTTTCGCTGTGTAGTGGAGCAGATGCACGAACGAGGATGCGCCTGTGAAAGAGGACGAAAAGACGACCCGCGCTCGGATTGCACGAGAGCCTGTACCGCCTCCGTCAGCCTTGCACTGCGTTGCCGTACGGTCCTTTTTCGTTGCGACCTCGTTGCAACTTCATTACTCCAATAAACCTCATCACATTTGGTGGAGGTTGCTGAGATCCCCAAACAGACCTGGAGCTCCGCTCTCGCAAGTTGGCCGAAAGACCACCGGACAACATGACTGACGCAGTCACTGCCCAGCCAGCACCACCGGCTGCCCCGTCCCCATGCCCCGGCTCTACCCGTCAACGAGACCCGCCCATCTTCAGCGGAAGTGGTGAGCACGACGTCGAAGACTGGCTCTCCTTATACGAACGCGTAAGTGCCAGCAACAAGTGGGACGACGCCTCTAAGCTTGGCTACGTTATCTTTTACTTGGCTGACGTCGCTAAACTTTGGTTTACCAACCGCGAATCCGCCATCGCCAACTGGTCAGCCTTCAAGACCCTCGTAACTGAAGCATTTGGCCGACCAGAGGTCCGCAAGCTCCGCGCTGACCAGCGTCTACGCCACCGAGCGCAGCAGCCTGGAGAGACATTTCCCAGTTACATTGAGGATGTGCTAGACCTATGCAGGCGGGTTAACCCATCTATGCCGGAAGACGAGAAGATCAGGCACATCCTCAAGGGTATCGAAGATGGCGCATTCCAGATGTTGCTGGCGAAAAGCCCGACCACTGTGGAAGTCCTCGTCAGCCTGTGCCAGAGTTTTGACGAATTGCGTCGTCAGCGTTCCATCGCCCGGCAAAGTCTCCCATCACCAGATTCGATCTCGGCCGTCGCAGTCGCAAACGGCAACGTTTGCCAGGGCACACTTACCAACCAGATCAAGGACTTCATCAGAGAGGAAGTGGCCCGACAGCTCTCCCTGCTACCTCATAGCGACTCATCCACCGCAAGCCTGCCTCCGACACTGCAGCAGGCCATACGCACCGAAATTTGTGGCGCCCTCCCTGCAGTTCCGGCCCCTTACCCGCGCACTTCCATGCCGTCCCGCCTCTCGAGTTCCGACTACGCACCGCCTGCTCCATCTCAACCTCTCAGCTACGCAGCTGTGGTCGCGCGGCCCCCACCGCATCCAAGCTCCTTATCGGCACCACCCAATCCCGCCTCACCTCCAGTTTACAGGCCCCCACCACACTTCTTCCGTCCATCAGATGCGTGGCGCACTCATGACAACCGCCCTATCTGCTTCGCGTGTGGCATCGCTGGCCATATTGCGCGCGTCTGCCGCCGCCGTCCCACACCTGCGTACGCCTCCTTCGGCACTCCTACCTACGCGCCGCAACATGCCACCACATCTGCATCCGAGCAGAGGCACTCCGACTCGGATCGCCGCTCAGCAAGTGCTCGTTTCCCTTCTCCTCGTCGCCGGTCGCCATCGCCTATGCGTCGTCGCCCACCTTCTGATGAGGGAAACTAATCAGTGCAGTTCCGGAGGCAAGAACTGCAACTTGTGCGCAATTCTCAAGGCCTCCATTTTCGCCGCAAAACGTTATTGATGTCGAAGTTGAGGGAGTCGCCGCACTAGCACTTGTAGATACCGGGGCCGCCGTTTCTGTGATGAACGCGAACTTTTGTCGGAGGCTCAAGAAAGTGACAACATCTCTCTCTGGCATGGTGCTGTCCACGGCTAGCGCGCAACGCATTCATCCCTCAGCTGTGTGTACGGCGCGCGTCGTCATCCAAGACATTATGTACATCGTCGAATTTTTTGTCCTGCCATCTTGCTCTCATGACGTCATCCTGGGTTGGGATTTCCTTTCACGTCATGACGCTATCATCGATTGTTCACGTGCGGAAGTGTCCCTTGTGTCAACATGTGAATTTTCATCTCCCGACCGTTCTCTCCTTCCCTGCAAACTAATCGTTGATGCCGACACCACCTTGCCTCCGGAAGCTTCAGTCCCTGTTACCCTTTCGTGTACTGCTCAACCTGACGCCACCGTCGTGTTTACGCCATCTCCATTGTTTACTGAACGCAAGGGCATCGTTCTCCCATTTGCCATTCTCACAATTGCGTCTGGGTCAACCGTAATGCTGATTACAAACCACTGCAACTACCCCATTGCCTTACTCCATGGTGAAAGTTTAGGATCCGTACAACCTGTCGACCACATCGAGGATCTTGATCTTCCCGATGACACCACATGTTGTCACATCGCCACAATCACTCCCGCATCTCAGCCATCAAGTTCGTCAGCGTTCGACAACGCCATTGACGCAAACCTCTCCCCCTCTCATCGCCGCCAACTTGTTGATCTCCTTAACAAGTTTATCTCTTCTTTCGACTGTCAACAACCTTCGTTAGGCCGCACCACGACTATCAGTCATACTATCGACACCGGCTCCCACTCGCCCCTGCGACAGCGGCCTTACCGCGTTTCCGCCGAAGAGCGCCGCGTCATTACGGAGCAAGTGGATGACATGCTTCAACGCGGAGTGATACAGCCTTCTCAAAGTCCTTGGTCATCACCTGTGGTATTGGTCAAGAAAAAAGATGGCACCATTCGATTTTGCGTTGACTATCGCCGCTTAAACAAGATTACGAAAAAAGACGTCTACCCGCTACCGCGAATAGACGATGCTCTTGACTGTTTACAAGGCGCCGAGTACTTTACATCCTTGGATCTGCGTTCTGGGTATTGGCAGGTGCCCATGGCTGAGTGTGATCGCCCTAAAACAGCCTTTGTAACGCCCGATGGCCTATATGAGTTCAATGTCATGCCATTTGGGCTCTGCAACGCGCCTGCAACATTTGAGCGCATGATCGATACCATCCTTCGAGGCCACAAGTGGAAGACTTGCTTGTGTTACCTGGACGACATAGTAGTCTTTTCAGCAGACTTCCCGACACACCTTGCTCGTCTGCACGAAATTCTCACGTGTCTAACTTCTGCGGGCCTACAACTTAACACCAAGAAGTGCCACTTCGCAGCACGGAAACTAACCATCTTGGGACATGTCATCTCAAAAGACGGCGTTCTTCCGGATCCCGATAAGCTTCGAGCTGTCGCCGAATTCCCAAAGCCCACATCGATGAAAGCCCTCAGAAGTTTTGTCGGCCTCTGCTCCTATTTTCGCCGCTTCGTGCGCAACTTCGCGTCCATCATCGCACCTTTGACGAGTCTGCTTGCCAACAGCAAAGGTATCTCTGCATGGTCACCTGCATGTGATGACGCATTTCGCCAGTTGCGCCGCCTGTTGACCTCACCACCTATCCTTCGTCACTACGACCCCACTGCTCCCACAGAAATTCACACCGATGCAAGTGGCGTCGGTCTTGGTGCAGTTTTGGCACAACGGAAAGGCACCAAAGGTGAATACGTTGTCGCTTATGCAAGTCGTGCTCTCAAGAAGGCTGAATTGAACTACTCCGTGACAGAGAAGGAGTGCTTGGCGATAATCTGGGCATTGACGAAGTTTCGCCCGTACCTTTACGGCCGTCCTTTCGACGTGGTTACAGACCACCACGCTCTCTGTTGGCTTTCCACCTTGAAAGACCCGTCGGGACGCCTGGGCCGTTGGGCACTTCGATTGCAGGAATACGACATTCGTGTCGTATATCGTTCCGGTCGCAAGCATGCGGATGCTGATGCACTCTCCCGCTCGCCAATAACACCAGATGTGGCTTCTCTGTCACCCCTCTCTAACACCTGGTCACCACTCGACACCACTGACATGCTTTCGGAGCAGCGTAAAGACGCATACCTTGCCTTGTTGCTCGACTACCTTGCCGATCCGTCTGCTGTCCCTTCGACGAGAGCGCTACGCCGTCAAGCAGTCCACTTTTCCGTGCGAGACAACATTCTGTACCGCCGCAACTACATGCCAGGTGGTCGGAAGTGGCTCCTTGCTGTCCCTAGTCATATGCGCTCTGACATCTGCTCGAATTTCCATGCAGATCCCCAAAGTGCTCACGGCGGCGTCTTGAAAACCTACGAAAGGCTGCGTCAGCGATATTACTGGCGAGGAATGTATCGCTTTGTGCAGAAATACGTTCAGTCTTGCCCTACATGCCAACAAAGCAAGACACCTCCGCGACACCTTACTGGCACGTTGCAGCCGCTCCCGTGCCCGGCTCGCCCATTTGACCGCGTGGGTATCGACCTCTACGGCCCCCTCCCGTATAGTGGCTCTGGAAACCGGTGGATTATTGTCGGCGTCGATCATCTCACGCGCTACGCTGAGACTGCAGCTCTCCCGGCAGCGACCGCCCGCGAAGTTGCACTTTTCATTCTCCGCAGCTTCATTCTACGCCATGGTGCTCCGCGGGAACTACTCAGTGACAGGGGTCGCGTGTTCTTGTCAGAGGTCATCCAAGCCCTCCTCGCTGAATGCAACGTCATTCACCGGAAATCCACCGCCTACCATCCACAGACAAATGGTCTCACCGAGCGGTTCAACCGCACACTCGGCGACATGTTGAGGATGTATATCTCCTCCGACCACACCAACTGGGACACTGTACTACCTTTTGTTACGTTCGCTTACAACACCGCGACGCAAGCGACTACCGGCTTTTCCCCGTTCTTTCTCTTGTACGGCCGCGAACCTTCCCACCTACTGGACACCATACTCCCGTACCGCCCTGATGCCTCTGAGTGCACTCCAGTTTCTGAAGTCGCCAGATACGCCGAAGACTGCCGTCAGTTGGCTCGTTCCCTTACAGCGGAAGCTCAAGGTCGACAAAAGACGCATCATGACGACGTTCGTCACCCAGCTCCTACGTTTCCTGCTGGCTCCCTTGTTTGGCTTTGGGTACCCCCCCACGTCCCTGGCCTTTCCTCTAAACTTCTGGCGCGGTACCATGGTCCGTACCGTGTCATTGATGCCACCTCGCCAGTGAACTACATCGTCGAGCCCCTCACACAGTCGCCAGATTTGCGCTGTCGAGGGCGCGAGACTGTACACATCGACCGTCTCAAGCCCTACTACGACCCCCTCATTCTACGTACTCCATGAGTCGCCAGGATGGCTACGCTTCACCCCGGGGGTATTGTAGTGGAGCAGATGCACGAACGAGGATGCGCCTGTGAAAGAGGACGAAAAGACGACCCGCGCTCGGATTGCACGAGAGCCTGTACCGCCTCCGTCAGCCTTGCACTGCGTTGCCGTACGGTCCTTTTTCGTTGCGACCTCGTTGCAACTTCATTACTCCAATAAACCTCATCACAGCTGGAACACCAAAGCCAGCAGTCAGTGTAGCGTACCAGCCACCCTCGTATCTTGTCTATTGAAACGCAGAAGTTATCAAAAGATGGCGAGTCCGCCCCCCCTCCTCCCGCACCCCACCTTTCTTTCTTTTTTTTTTGAAAAGTAATACAATGGAATGCATCTTTACGGATACATATTTAAGTAGATATAAGCATGTGCCGTCAACAGGCATCACGTAACGACAAATTGGTGTGTGAATTTCATGGCAGCGTCGCCATGTGTCTGTCATTTATTGCAATGTTCGCCGTCGCCTTCGGCGACACAGCGAATATCTTGTTAATACCCCTGCTTTTTCTGCTTTGTCATCCCCCGCGCGTTGTTTCACGTATGTTATGACGAGTAAGCTTGTACTCACTACAATGCGTACGACTGAAGAAACTAAGAACATTACTTCGTGAAGTGGTGCACTGCACTGCCAGCGCTATCAAAGCTACGCCTTACTTTGGGCGAAACTGCGACTTGTTCTGTTTCTGGCTTACCAAGCCACATCACGTGGTATGGAATGCTATATTTATGTTTCACAAGAAGCTGTAACAATGTAGCGTCATTAACTTTTTTCTTTATTGCGCCTTTATTGTGCACCGATTATTAGAGCGTTAGCGTCACTATTTACTGCCCCCTTGCTTGCGGCACCCGTGTCCGGAAATCGAACACTCGACGACGGCAAGGTCGATCCGAATAGGTCACAAAGCTTCGGGCGACAAGGGGTTCAGAACCTATTGTCAACGACACCAGCAAGGGGAGTTAAGGGTGCTGCGATTGAAGCGCGACTGTTTGGAGGGAAGAAACACTAATAGCGAAAAACCAGGGTTTATTCAAGGGCGAAGCAATCTTCATGTTTTACTAATGACATTTATTTCCCGAACAATATTGCCACGCCCACTTCTTATTTTATTTTGATGTTTTTGGGTTTGACCAGCAAAGACGGTTATCAACGCTCGAGGCTGTCTGCGAAGCAGTGTTCGAGAAGCTTCTCGATTGTAGTAGATCGTTTTGTTAAGATTTCGCGCCGCACGCGAATGTTCCAGCATTATCGAGCGATAACGCCGCCACCAGTGATATCGCTGGAAAGTTCGATAGCGCCTGTATAAAAGCCGACGCACTTGACCGCTTGTCACTTGATCGACGGTCGACGCTCTGTTCGCCGCTATCAGTTTATTGCTGTAGCTGGAGTTTCATTTTCCCGGCCACAAGTTCGGCCTAATAAAGAGTTTCATCTCGGACGTGCTGACTGCTGCCTTCGTCGACGTCACGACCACGTGACATCTGGTGGAGGTGCTGTTCCTTCATGATCCGGACGCCCCCGTCAAGCCGTGAACCCAGTCCCCAGCGCGGAGAAGACATCGACGCCAACCACGACCAGCGAGCTAGCCGTAGGCAACAAGGCCTAGCACCGGAGTACGGGCCTCTACCCGACAACACTCGGAATAGAAAGGCCAGGACCACGACTGCGGCAACGATGACAGACACTGCGCCACCGCCCGCGATCCTGATGCAGCAGCCAAGGGAGCCGCCGATCTTTCGGGGATCATCATGTGAGGACCCAGAAACGTGGCTCGAGTCGTACGAGAGGACTGCGGCCTTCAACAACTGGGACCTCAGCGACAAGTTACGCTACATGTACTTCGCTTTGGAAGACAGCGCCAGGACGTGGTTCGAGAACAGGGAGTCTACGCTAACAACGTGGGACATTTTCCGGACCAGCTTCCTCGCAGCGTTCACAAGCGTCGTGAGAAAAGAAAGGGCCGCCGCTTTACTGGGGACACGGGTCCAGCTCCCGAATGAAAAAGTGAGAATCTTCGCGGAAGAAATGGCCAGACTCTTCCGCCACATCGACCGAGGAAAAGAAGGTCCGTTTCCTCATGCGAGGAGTAAGGCAAGAGCTCTTCGCTGGGCTCATGCGGAACCCACCCAAGACAGTCCAGGAATTTGTCTCCGAGGCCACAACAATCGAGAGCACGTTGGAAATGCGCACCCGGCAATACAACCGCAGCTTCTCGACCACAAGCTACGCCGACGTTCAAGCGCTAGGATCCACCGACCTGCGTGAGACGATTCGAGCAATCGTGCAAGAGGAGCTGCGAAAACTTCTACCTTCGTCGCAACCTCAAGTAGATTCCATCGCCGACGTCGTGCGCCAGGAGATCCAGCATTCATTCGGTGCGCCTCGGCTAGTAGAGCCGCAGCCGCAAGCTATGAGCTATGCTGCTGCAGCCCGCCGTCATGCTCCTCCTCCACGCCCACGCCAAGACGACACACCGCCGCAGTACCGTCGCCAGACGCCGCCGCCGCCACCGACGCCCTACCGCCCACCTGTCGGCCAGCGCAACACCCCGAGGAAGACCGATGTCTGGCGCGCCCCTGACAACCGCCCGCTCTGCTACCACTGCGGGGAGGCCGGCCACACGTACCGCCGCTGCCAGTACCGTCAGATGGGGCTACGCGGATTCGCCGTCAACGCGCCGCGCCCGCGGCCAGGCGAACGGCCTCGCGACATCGACGATTACCTCACCGGAACACAGTGGCAAGAACGACGACCTTCCCGCTCGCCGTCGCCCGGACGTTACATGTCGCCGCACCACCGGCAGTACACTGGCCCAAACCGGGGCCGGTCGCCTAGCCCGTATCCGGAAAACTAAGGGCAGCAACCGATGGAGGTGCGGTTGCTGAACGACGAAATGCTGAAAATCCTCCGCCATCGCCGACGACGCCGCGACGAAGTTCCGAGCCCCCGCCGCACGCCGAACGACGTCCTGAAGACGAAACTTTGCGACCGGAAGCAGACCTGACGACGCAACGCGGAAGCAGCGGTGCCAACCGACGTAGCCGTGACCCGACGCCGCGACGTAACCGCAACGCAAGACGGCGGACTAGGTTCTGATCGACGGCGACAACGTCACCGCTCTCGTCGATACTGGAGCCGACTATTCCGTCATCAGTGGGCCGTTCGCAGCACAGTTGAAGAAAGTTAGGACTGCTTGGGAAGGCCCCGAGATCCGGACCGCTGGAGGCCATCTGATAACGCCGATTGGTGTCTGCACGGCGCGAGTCACTATCAATAACCGCACTTATCCTGCGAGCTTTGTAATCCTACAAAACTGTTCCAGGGATGTGATACTTGGAATGGACTTCCTAAGTGACCCCGGCGCCGTCATCGACCTGAGGTCTGAGTCGATAACACTGACCTCAGACAAAGCGCTCCCGCCCCACGCGATGCCAGGCAACCATACATTGAATGTGATAGAAGAGCAGGTGACCATTCCGCCGCGCTCCAGCGTCATTATTTCCGTCGGCACCGAAAAACCTGCGAACCTTGAAGGCGTCATCGAGGGCGATCAGCACCTACTCCTGAACCGTCAAATTTGCGTCGCACGAGGTATAGCCGAGCTGCGTGACGGTAAAGCAAAGGTAGTGCTGACAAACTTCAGCCACGAATATAGGCACGTCAACTTTGGTACGACGGTTGCCTACATCGACGAATGTGTAGCCGCCAGCGATGCTTTCGCCCTCTTCGATGCTGCCGAACCTGCTTCGACGAATAGAGGTCCCGAACCGGATTTTGACGTCAACCCGAGCCTTCCGAAGGCCAAGCAAGACCAGCTCAAAACCCTGCTCCTGCAATACAAGGACTGTTTCTCGTCGTCATCGTGGGTCCGACAAACGCCCCTTGCGAAGCACCGCATTATAACAGAAGAAAATCCTCGACCACTCCGTCAGAGCCCCTACAGAGTTTCTACTCGAGAGCGCGACGCGATAAAGAAACAAGTCGACGAGATGCTACGCGACAACATCATCCAGCTGTCCAAGAATCCGTGGGCGTCACCCGTGGTGTTAGTGAAGAAGAAGGACGGGACACTGCGCTTCTTCGTTGATTATCGGCACCTGAACAAAATCACGAAGAAGGACGTGTACCCCCTCCCACGAATAGACGACACCCTGGATCGACTTCACAACGCGACGTACTTTTCGTCGATGGACCTCAAGACCGGCTACTGGCAAATCGAAGTCGACGAGAGAGGCCGAGAAAAGACTGCCTTTATAACACCCGACGGCCTGTTTGAGTTCAAGGTCATGCCTTTCGGTCTTTGCTCGGCACCTGCGACGTTCCAGCGTGTCATGGACGCCGTACTGGCCGGATTGAAGTGGCAGACGTACCTTGTGTATTTGGACGACGTCGTCGGGTTTTCCTCGACCTTCGACGAGCATCTCCGGCGGCTTGAGGCAGTACTTCAAGCAATCAAGGACTCTGGACTGACCCTGAAGCCAGAAAAGTGCCGATTCGCGTACGACGAGCTCTTGTTTCTGGGTCATGTGATCAGCAAGTCTGGAGTGCGCCCAGACCCGCGGAAAACAGCTGCCATCGCCGACTTCGCGCCACCCTCCGACGAGAAGGCCGTGCGCCGATTTCTCGGACTATGCGCCTATTACAGACGCTTCGTCAAAAACTTTTCACGTATCGCCGAACCACTGACGCTTCTCACGAAGAATAACGTGGAGTTCAGGTGGGAAACGGCGCAAGTGCAAGCCTTTCAAGAACTTAAACGACGCCTGCAGACGCCACCCATACTTGCGCATTTCGACGATTGCGCCGATGCGGAAATACACACCGACGCAAGCAGCGTAGGACTCGGTGCCGTCCTTCTGCAAAAGACTGACGGGCTTGAAAGGGTTATCAGTTATGCTAGCCGGTCACTATCCAAGGCAGAAGCAAACTATTCCACAACAGAAAATGAATGCCTTGCCATCCTCTGGGCTACGTCAAAGTTTCGCCCCTACCTCTATGGCAGGCCCTTCAAAGTTGTCAGTGACCATCACGCCTTATGTTGGCTAGCTAACTTGAAGGACCCTTCAGGTCGTCTCGCAGGATGGAGTCTGAGGCTTCAAGAATTCGATATTACCGTCGTGTACAAGTCCGGACGAAAACACTGACGCCGACTGCCTGTCTCCTGCCCCTGTCGACGCGCCGCCGCAAGGCGACGACGATGACTGCTTCCTCGGAACTATAAGTGCCGATGACTTCGCCGAAAGGCAACGGGCCGACGCGGAACGGGGGGGGCCTTATTGAGTAACTCGAGTGCAAGACCGCTGTTGTTCCGATGGTATTCAAGCGAGGACTGCCGTCGTTTTTCTTACGGAAACGGCGTTCTCCTGAAGAACTTCTCGCCCCTTCAAACCGACTACCTTCTCGTCGTGCCCTCATCATTGCGACCAGAAGTCATCCAGGCCCTGCACGACGACCCGACGGCTGGACACCTCGGTGTTTCCCGCACGCTCGCCAGAATACAGGAAAAATACTACTGGCCGCGCCTTGCTGCCGACTTCGCCCACTACGTTAAGACTTGCTGAGATTGCCAGCGACGGAAGACACCGCCGACTAGGCCAGCGGGACTTCTGCAGCCAATCGAACCACCTCACCGGCCGTTCCAGCAAATCGGGATGAACCTACTGGGGCCGTTCCCGACGTCGACTTCCGGCAACAAGTGGATCGTCGTAGCAACTGACTACCTCACCCGCTACGCCGAGACAAAGGCCTTGCCCAAAGGCAGTGCCGCCGAGGTAGCTAAGTTCTTCGTGGAGAACATCGTCTTGCGTCATGGCGCCCCAGAGGTCCTCATCACAGACAGAGGTACCGCCTTTACTGCTGACTTAACTCAGGCGATCTTCAAGTACAGCGAGACGAGCCACCGCCGCACCACCGCCTACCACCCACAGACCAATGGCCTCACCGAACGTCTAAATAAGACCATCGGCGACATGCTGGCCATGTACGTCGACGTTGAGCACAAGACGTGGGACGCCGTCCTTCCGTACGTGACCTTCGCCTACAACACGGCCGTCCAAGAAACAACGCAGATGACGCCGTACAAGTTGGTCTACGGAAGGAGCCCGGCGACGATGCTCGACGCCATGCTGCCGAACGTCACCGACGAAGAAAACCTTGACGCCGCCGCTTACTTACAACGTACCGAAGAAGCTCGACAGCTCGCCCGGCTGCGCATCAAGACCCAGCAGTACACCGACAGCTGTCGCCCCTATCTTCGACGACGCTTCGTGGAATACCAGCCCGGCGACCGTGTTTGGGTCTGGACGCCGATACGCCGACGTGGGCTTAGCGAAAAACTCCTTCGGCGATACTTCGGGCCATACAAGGTTCTTCGACGTATCGGCGCTCTTGACTACGAGGTCATCCCGGACGGCATTACGAACTCCCAGCGACGCCGCGCACGACCTGAAGTCGTCGATGTCGTGCGCCTTAAGCCGTTTTTTGCGCGTTAGCGAACGTGGGGACTCTACTTTTTCCTTTGTTATTGTAATTTATTTATGTATGCACTTGTCTTTTTTCCCCTTTGTTCTTTCACAAGCATCGGGACGATGCTTTTTTAGAGGGGAGCAACGCCACGCCCACTTCTTATTTTATTTTGATGTTTTTGGGTTTGACCAGCAAAGACGGTTATCAACGCTCGACGCTGTCCGCGAAGAAGTGTTCGAGAAGCTTCTCGATTGTAGTAGGTCGTTTTGTTAAGATTTCGCGCCGCACGCGAATGTTCCAGCATTATAGAGCGATAACGCCGCCACCAGTGATATCGCTGGAAAGTTCGATAGCGCCTGTATAAAAGCCGACGCACTTGACCGCTTGTCACTTGATCGACGGTCGACGCTCTGTTCGCCGCTATCAGTTTATTGCTGTAGCTGGAGTTTCATTTTCCCGGCCACAAGTTCGGCCTAATAAAGAGTTTCATCTCAGACGTGCTGATTGCTGCCTTCGTCGACGTCACGACCACGTGACAATATTATGTAGGTGCGATTTGGGAAGAATGTATGACAGTGTATAATTATTACGAAAAACCTTTTTCTTAGCGCCCCCTGAAGAAAGGCGTACGGTATTGCTATTCAGTGCAGCGCTTGCGGTGCATGGAAAGGCGCGCTCGTAAAGCTCGTCTACGACCACATGCCCCCTCACGTGTTTTGGTGTTTCGTGCTTGCATGCGTTCTCTGAATTACTGTGGTGAGAATTTGATTGTTGCTGTGCGCGGAGTAGCGAGGTAGTACGTTTCATCGTTGGTGAACGTGTTGGTTACGGTGTTCAACGGGCAACGGCGCGGCGCGGCTAACATTTAGCGCAGAACGCTTTCCTCCGTACGCACGGAAACGATGTGGTGTGCAAGGATGCAATAGCAACACGCGTATGCCTGGCGACCCATCTCTTCTAGATAAGACACCGGGGCAACGGTTCGGAGTAGTGGGCTTGCTGGATTTTCATGGATCAGTATTCCTGCTGCCCGGTTTCCTTCGTGAACACCTCAGTGCCTACGACATTTCCTGTTATCGGTGAGCAGATCGCTAAGTTATCTGTCGCGCTACAATTCACATGCCTGTATACGTTACACGTTAGGGTTAATTTATCAGAACATAAGCCAAAACATAGTGCAGTTAGTGTACGCACTTCTTACGGCACTTGTTGCTCATTGTGTAGGTGTGATATAATAGCGTTATTGTTACCACTGAATAAGACTGAAATGTCATCATTTTGGTGACCAGGCGTCATTTCTTCTGGTTAGGACTGAAGCACACAAGCAATGTGCTCTTTAAGGCCCCTCCTCACGTGCGAAGGAAATAGCAACGCTTCAAGTATGAGAGTTGCGCTGCTTCTTACTTCAATCCCGCTGTGGAAGATGACACGAACGCAAAATAAAAGCTCCAGGAATAAGGTTTCCTGGTCAAACCAAGGCGAATTAAACGGCGGTACACTTCGACACCGCTGTTTCGTCATCAGTCGGTATTAGTTTAGCTAGCGTCAAACGCACTCGTCAAGGACTTGCCGGCTCGCCCTAGCGCGAGTCCTCAGTGATCAGGGGCCTGAGAAAACTATCTTCAGGTCAAATTTTGCGCTAGTGCCAACAAGATGACGTCATTTGTTTATAGAGCATTTCGTCACATCCGCTTTTTTTTGTTCCGTCGGAAGTGTTCCCCCTTCACACAGATGGCGCTAAGCCCCATGAGCAGCTGTTGAGCAGCCATTTTCGAACGTATGGCCTTCTATGGAAGCTTCGCTACCAGTTACATTTACCTTGACCATGGTATCAGCGTGTGCTGCGCCCACTCACACATGAATAGTGTGAGAGCGAAATGGCTATAGCGAATAATAAGCCCTTAAGCGGGTCAAAATCGTGACTTACTCGACTTCTTTTCTTCATCACTTTCTGTCCCAGTGGCAGCCTTTAAGAAGTTGGATGAAGTAAATGAAACAAATTAGAAATGTCGTTAGCATTCCAATGAACGGGGAATTTGATGCTATCACATCTAAAGAAAAGAGTAACCTCAAGCACGCGCACGAAACGTGCCACACATAACAGAAACTGAAGGTGTCCAAGCAATATAAGACGTGTAACATTCACGACAACGTGTAACATTGCCGACACTCGACAAACTTAAAGATGGCGCACCGAGCTGCGGCTACGGTACAATGCCTCTATGTGAAGGGTTTTCAGGTGACCGTATAGTACAAGTGAAAAAGTAAATTGGGCAGTTAGGGAAGTGTGCATGTCCACATATAGGAAGAATAGAAAGCTTTACACGACAAACTGTAAAGGTCGAGTCGACGGAGAGCAAACTGAAGTGCTGTTTAGAAACGGAACCTTGATCAACCGCGAGCTCGTAAAAGCGTACCACGTGAATATATGTTCAGCCACGTACGCTAGGCAGATATCTGCGGCTTTGCATGATAAAGGAGCCGAATCTTCTCAAGCCATGGTTACCTGGCACTCTTTAACGACTGATACGCATCACATGGTCTTTTATTTATGTAAAAAGAAAGCTTGTTAAAGAAAAATAAGTCACAGTTTCGCCGCAAGGGCGAAGCAATGAATTCGATAGCAACAAATTGGAATGTGACGCGAAGAACGGAAAGCAGCTTGAAACGCGCAGCCCTGTAGGGGCAAAGTACAGGTACGAGGCGCGCGCGCATCGCAACTCCGGTCAAAACGAGCGGGGCGAGGAACTTTACAGCGTGCCCTTCGCGCCATTTCGCTAGTAATGCAGAGAAGACGCTGATATTCTTCCGAGCTCTTCGTACCACCAGCGGTAAATGGCGTATATAAATAGCTCGCCGTTAGTATGCTGAAGGACGTACTCTCCGTGGCCGAGCCGTCTAACGCAGCGCGCTGCGAAGCGAGGGGTGTTCGAATCCGCGCTTCGGAAAATGATTTTCTTAATTATTTTTCTTCGTAGCTGTTGTATATATATATATATATATATATATATATATATATATATATATATATATATATGAGTGTGAGCATTGTTGATGCCCTTCATGTTCTCATATGTACATACTCATCATCATCACCAACTGTGTTTGGGTTGTGGGGCTCATACTCGGCACAATAAAGAAGAGTCTTGAGAGTCCTAAACGTTGCCTCACAAGTGGTGGAGAGTGCTGTCCGGTCCCTGAATCCTCTCTCGGTAACAGTTCCTCTCCCGCTTCACCGCGAACAGATCCCTGGAGCTCCGTTCGGGCATATAGAGCGTCATGTATATATACGAGCGTCATATATATATATATATATATATATATATATATATATATATATATATATATATATATATATATATATATATATATATATATATATGAGACATGACGGCGACGGCAAAAACCAGCCGAGAGTGTCCATATAATTCCTATCGCAATAAAACAATCAGCGCTCCCCTCGTCTTCCTTTCTCGTCCATGAGCTGCGTCACGCTGCACATTTGAATGAAGCAAGGGAACTTGGAGGCCTCGTTTATTTGTTTGACCCAAATTTAATGAAAACCAGCCGACAACGCAGCCAAGGAAGGTATGGGGATGTTAACTGTACAGTTTTAAGTGCAGTGTAGCAATTGTGATATAGATGTGTAGAAAGTGGATGAAAAGACAACTTGCCGCCGGCGGGGACCGAACCCGCAACCTTCGGATTACGCTCTTCATTACGCGCCCGATGCTCTACGCGGTAGAGCATCGGTAGAGCATTCTGCTACTCTTACTGTCCACCGGTTGTCTGTTCTACGCATTACGTGGCCAGCCCAGGTCCATTTCTTTCTCTTGATGTCGACTAGGATATATGCAAGCCCTGTTTGTTCCCTGTCCCATGCTGTCGTCCTCCGATCTCCTAATGTTATTCCTATCATTTTACGTTCAATTGCACGCTGCGTGGTTCTAAACTTTTTCTCTAGTTGTTTTGTTATTCCCCATGTTTCAGCCTGGGCAATATTTTGATTGATAAAGACTCGGTTCTCCAGGCACAGAATATATTTTGGCATTTGTCATGAGAAAACTGAAAATAGGAAAAATAACTTTGTGCGGTTATCAAGCGGGACATCTGAGCCACGAGAAACAAGAAAAAAAAAGTGAAAATCAGTTTTTCTCGACAAATCCGTGACATAGTGTAGAAATGTGCATGTAGATAAGTAATATTTGCATACTATGTATGTGTACACCGTGAAGTCATGAGACTGAGCAGGTGCAATGTCACTTTCTTCCCGTTCGTTACTCGAGCTACCTGGAGCCTTACACGCCAAGTTCAATACACATGAAACATATGTCCAACTTATTTACGGCTCGCCGACGTAGACTAGTTTATTTATTGCCGAGGGGGCTGTGATTAGCATTACAATGCTAGGAAAGAAGCAGACCACTCCTGAGCATAGCAAAGCAGAAAGAAAATGACGTTGGAATGCATATTTATCTACACGCAGATGAAAAGTAACAGTAAACCTACAAATATTTATTTTGCGCGGAGAATGCGTACTTCTCATTTAATTTTGGGATGCCGGCATCGCAATTCGTTGTTAGATTTATCATTTAATCCCTGTTTTGTCATACTCGCTAAGTAGAAGATAATATTCACGAGTCATTTATATAACAAAGAGGTAAGACATCATTTACCACGGTTAACTGCGTAAGCATAAAATAGCGTGCTTAAGGATACGACGTCACTGAAACTACGCGAGCAGTTACACACTCATATTTACCAGAGTTACGTTTATATGCCTCACATCTGTCTTTCGCGCTGTGCGATGAGACCGTTCACGCTAAAAACACACAGTGTATTATTTTACATACTTCCAAAGAAGGGTAACGTCTACCTGAAATGCCATATTGAAATTTGTTTGAACCCCTGTTTTGATGCACTGCAGCTCTAGCAATTAGGCCACGATAGCATGTGCGATTATCTCGTGTTAAAGTTGCCTTCGAAGCGTCTTTAACTTGCGTCATTGTGTCGGTTTATTGCAACATTAAGTGACAATGCACAAAAGTGCACCCTCACTGAGGCCATGGTCACTTTCAGATATTATTTAACATTTTCTCGTGGCAACAGCACTTTCAGGTGATGTTAGATTATATACACTGCCATAGGGATCGGGCAATATCTTCTTACTCATTAGAGACATCTACAACGTGAGCGAGGTCCAGCTGTGGTGCCATAGCATGAAAATGAAAATACACGCTTCTATGTAAGGCGACACCTTTAAAATTTGGCCAGCATTGTGTTATGCCATAACTCGCTCTTACGAAACAGAGAAACACAGATATTTACCCAATCCGAAACGGTGCCATTGTAAGTCTCGGTCGGCGCAGAGACGTTGGAAGGAGCTATAGTCACCTCTTCGGACATTTCAACGGGGTGGGCCGCTTCCGTCTTATTCGTCCCGGTAGACTCCATCTCCTGTATCATAGCGATGACGAGATGTTGTACATTCACTCGGCAAAATGTACGTTAAAAGAAAAAATTACACCATCTCCCGCTAAAGGGCACCATGAGGCGATGCGAAGCCGGAGCACTTGCACGATCGCGTTCCGTTGGCGTTCGTTGGGCATGCTACCGACCTCGCGTCGTGGAACGCGAAGAGGGACGCTACGCGCGTCGTATCTTCCATCTAGCCTGGTCGTTAATTCTCACAGGGCGAGCGGGGAACGCGGTCGACAGGCGGGCGAGAGGGGGGCAGCGTAGGAGTGGAGAGAGAAAGGGAGGGGACGCGCATGCGCTCGAGCTCATCGCGGCGTTGCGCAGGAGAGAATTTCGGCATGTCTAGCCCGCGTTACAGAGGAAGAGTGGAGAGGGGTATGGGAGAGGGGAAGTGGAGAGGGGCATGGGAGAGGGTGAGTGGAGAGGGGAAGTGGAGATGAGGTGTGTGGAGAGGGTATGCGCATGCGCAGTAAGGGTGGTCACGCCGCACACAATCACCACCGGATTGAGCTCCGCCTTAAGATACTTCGCATCTAAAAATTGGCCGCGTATCTGCGTGCTTCGCTGCAAATGTCGCCGAAAGACGGTAGTCTTGTGCCGGCCGTACTATACACCAGTCCTCCTCGTCTATGTTGAACCGCCGCATCTGGCTCATAGCGTCGCATTTTCAGCGCAGCCTAAGAAACATTAGGGTCTTTAGAATTACTTATCTATGTAATTTCTAGTAAAGGAACACGCCGCCTAATACTTATGTATTGATGTTGCGCCTCAGATATGCGTAATATTTGCTTTTTGATCGACAGTGATCACAAGTATGAACGGCCGTACCAGTTCAAGATGGCTGGGCGTTCAAAAAGCGCTTAAACTTTGGCCGGCTGGCTGAATCGGGTGACAACAGACAAACAGAAAGACAGACAGACGGACCAAAATTTGTGCGTTTAAGTTCCCCAAGAAAGACTATTGTCATAAAAAAAAGCTGTATCAAGCAGCAGTGCTGGGCTATACCGCATATGCCAGATGTATAGTATAGCTTTGGCGCGCGCCGTACAAGGGTACAGGTGCAGGACGCTTTTTTTCGGCAAGAATTTTGCTGTTTCTTAATATCTTTATTTCCGTCTCTGTGTTTCTTTCTTTCTTTCTTTCTTTCTTTCTTTCTTTCTTTCTTTCTTTCTTTCTTTCTTTCTTTCTTTCTTTCTTTCTTTCTTTCTTTCTTTCTTTCTTCCTTTCTTTCTTTCTCTCCCTCTCTGTACTCGTTTTCTCACCCATCAGGGTTGTTACATATTACAGGCCAAACGGTAGCGGTGAGTAGTGGGATTTGCCTAAGTTTTGTGACACATACCCGTTCATGATGATGATAGCTTTGCGGCAGGGTCGACATTTTACGGCCGGCTTAAACAGCGTCGCTGCTTAAAAAGTGAAAAATCTGCTTTTGTCGACAAATCTTTGACAAATTGTACAGAAATGCATGTAGCTAATTAATATTTCCATACTATGTACTATGTATATACCGTGAAGTCATGAGACTGAACAAGTGCAGTGTCGGTTTCTTTTCGCTCGTGGCTAGAGCCACATGGAGCATTACACGCCAAGTTCAATACACATGAAACGTATGTCCAACTTATTTACGGCTCGCCGACGTGGGCTAATTTATTTATTGCCGAGGGTGCTGTAATTAGCATTACAATGCTAGGAAAGAAGCAGACCACTCCTGAGCATAGCCAAAAGAAAATGATGTCGGAATGAATATTTATTTGCACACAGATAGAGAGTAAGAGTAAACTTAGAAATAATGTTATTTTGCTTGGAGAATACGTATTTCGCGTTTAATTTCGGGACGCCGACATCGCAATTCGTTTTGAGTTAATCATTTAATTCCTGTTTTGTCATACTCGCAAAGTAGAGGATAACATTCGCGAGTCATTTATAATGACTTGTGAATAATAAAGAGGTAGGACATCATTTACCACGGTTAACTTTGTAAGCTTAAGACTGTGATGACACTGCAGCTGCGCGAACCGTTACGCGCTCTCATTTACCAGAGTTAGGTTCCTATGCCTCACATCTCTTTTAGGCGCTCTGTGATGAGACCGCGCACGTTAAAAAACACACAGGGTATTCTTTTACATAGTTCCAGAGACGGGTAACGTCTACCAGAAATGCCATAATGAAATTCTTTCGAACCTCCGTTTTGCTGCACTATAGCTCTAGCAATTTGACCACGATAGCATGTTCGATGATCTCGTGTCAAAGTCGCTCTTCGAAGCGTCTTCAACTTGCGTCATCGTGTCTGTTTATGGCCACACTAAGTGATAATGCACGAAAGCGCACCCTTACTGAGGCTATGGGCACTTCGGAAATGAATTAATAATTAATTAATTAATAAACATTTGCTCGTGACAGCTACCACCTTCAGGCGATGTGTTAGATTATATACACTGCCTTAGGACAATATCTTCTTGTTCGTTAGAGGCGTCTACAACGCGTGCAAAGTCCAGCTACAATGCCATAGCAGTAAAAGAAAAGCCCACATTTCTATATAAGACGACACCTTTAAAACTTGCCCAGCATTGTGTTATGCCATAGCTCACTCTTATACGAAAGAGAGAAGCAAAAATATTCACCCAATCGGAAACCGTGACATTGAAGGTCTCGGTCGGCAGGGAGACGTTGGAAGGAGCAACAGTCATTTCTTCAGATATTTCAACGGGGTGGGCCGCTTTCGTCTTATTCGTCCCGGGAGACTCTATCTCCTGTATCACAGCGATGACCAATTGTTGTACATTCACTCGGTGACCACACACACAAAAAAAAGCTCTATGAATCAGCAGAGCTGAGCGGTACCACATATGCCAGATGTATATACCCTTGGCGCGCGTTGTACAAGACACCTGTGGCCGCTTTGGCAACAACTTACATTGTAATTATTTGTATGAACGTGTTAAATCAATGACGCTAATACAAAAGTGAGAGCAGCGTCAAGCTTTTCCAAAGATACTAGCTTGCAAATAAAACATCAAAAAGACATTTGAAGGTGATTGTCAAAGTATAAGCTAGGCTTACGCCAACTGCAGATATCCATCGGGTTGTTGTCTGCGCATACGCGACAGTGAGAACTCAGTGATTTGATGAATATTGCTCGAATGAAAACAACCTTGCTGTTATAATAGGAATTAGCCAACATCATCGGGCATTGGCCAACACCTACTACAATTCAGTCAACACTAATATTTATTTATCCAACGTATGACAACACTAACCGGCATTTTCAGTGGCACGAACATCGAGCCACACGTGTTTTTCTTCCAAGCACTTCCGGTCGAAGTTTTACATCCGGTTTTATGAATATGTATCCAGAAAAAGTCTTATAGAAAATGAAACTCGTCAGAAATCATATGATTGTGGTTCTAGCTGAGAGTTACACCGGGTGTTCAAAGTTAAGCTTTCTGATTTTGTTGAAATTCAGCACTGAGAAGAACACGAAAACCACCTTTACAGATAAGTTATGCATCCAGGGGACACAAAGTGAGACAATAATTAACGCTGACAGCCGCCCAATTAACTGAGATTGAATAATGAACGTTTTAATGAGTGCAGCAAGCGGGCATGTTTGTATTGAAAAGTTGGAGGCAGTCGCGTTTCTACACAGTCTCACTTGGAAGAATTCTTCTAGCATATCTGTGGCCCGAGATATCCCGCTGCAAAGTTTAATTGCGGTTTGCATGATTACGCATGCAAGACGGTGAGGATCGGCGCAATGTTCCTCCCTGATGTGACGAGCAGTTATGGCTTGCTATCGCCATCCGGTAGGAAGAGGGTAACCGTTATCATATTTGCCTATGCCTTCGACCCGTTGTCAGATTAAACGCCGCACGCAACTGCCGCGGCACATCTGGGAGGAGCTTTGCGCCAGTGCTCACTGTCTTGCATGCGTAATCATGCAAACGCAATTAAACTTTGCAGCGGGATATCTCGGAGCACAGACATGCTAGAACAATTCTTCCATGTGGAACTGTGTAGAAACGCGACTGCCCACAACTTTTCAATACAAACACGCCCGCTTGCTGAAACCGTTAAAAAGTTCATTATTCAATCTTAGTTATTCTGGTGGCTGACAGCGATAACTATTGTCTCACTTTGTGTCCCTCTGGATACATAACTCATCTGCAAAGGTGGTTTTCACGTTCTTCTCAGTGCTGAATTTTAACAAAATCAGAAAGCTTAACTTTGAACACCCGGTACAGAATGCATATGATAGCTGAGCGTAGGTTTACTTAAGTGCAAAATAAATGTCAGGATAATTAATGAATATTAATTGATGAGTTCTCTTTGAAAGAGTAGATGGCGTTCCTGTGAGCAGCTGAGATCTTTGCGGCACCTGGCGGTGGAGATCTCAATCAGTCGCTTCTTTCTACTTGGCCTCTGAGATCCTCTTCGGCAGCGTGACCAAACAGAAAGTAAACCCAAGGAATACAGCAGGGCACACGACCGCTGACGTGCGAGTGCCACTATCAGACACCTGAGCCAAAGATTAGGCTCACCTCCAATATTTTTTTAATAATAAGCCAAAACAAGCCACTATTAGCAACGATATGTTAATGTTTAGCCTTCAGTGAGCTAAGACCTGCCACCACTAGCCGAAGCTAGCCACTAGTTACCCCCAACTTGCCAGAACTAGCCAGTGCTAAGCGAGCGAGTATGCGGGTAAATGCAGTAGGCTGGGACAAAGCATGCCAACGTTTGCTGTTTACAGGTCGCGAAGGGTGGAAAGTGTGTTCCAGTGACCTACGCTCTCATATACGAGGGGCGTTTATAAAGTTCGTATTATAAGCGTCATATAATTATAAAAAGCGTACATGGTAGCCATCAAAATGAGTCTGCAGCGTGAACGCTGAAATCGAGTTCTTCCTGAACTCTCAAAATGGAGAGTTCTACGTTCTAACGCAATGGCCTGCGGCGTGCTCATTCATCGTCGGCAGTAGTGCGCGACTTTGGGTGGAGATTATGTGGAGAAAGAATAAACTTCCGCTCAAATTTCGTTTCTCCGACTCCGACTGCCAATAATACGAACTTTGTGAACATCCCTCGCAGAACCCACACGTATCCGTATATCCTACCGTTGTCCAGGTATAACCGCTGGAACGTTCGGGTGGCTTTAGCGTCTTGTGGGGCGTGCTTTCCGTTCCATGTGACTTTGACGTCTCGACTGCGCTGTCATTCAAAGCCATGTCTTCCGTCATCTCGGCTGGAGATACCTGGTGAGGGAAGCGTGTGGGAACCATTATTTGATCTGGAAATTACCCGATGTAGTATTCAAGGTGCTGAGTTGAGCGCGAGAAAACCACAGCGCTGTAGGGTAGTTGACATGCCGAATGGTAGTAGCCCGAGTACTGAAATGATCGTGAAATTATTACTTATTAACTGACCGTGCTGAGAACTCTGTAAATAAGCGATGTCTTTAATTATTTTGGCACAAATTTACATTCAACCCTGTGTGCACATAAAGCTAACTAACTTGAGTTAAGCTAGTATTCTGAGTCGTGTGAATATATATATATATATATATATATATATATATATATATATATATATATATATATATATATATATATATATATAACATTTGTTGCATAGAGAGGTTAGGATTGACGATGCCAAGACACATTTGGTGCTTCTTTATGACCTCGTCCGTAATCTCGCGCGTAAGGTTTGCGAATGCGGTAGAACCCACATGCACCGAATTCACTAAAAAAAGGGGAATTAGTTCAATATATCGTAGAAGCCGATCTGAAACGTTAAAAAAATTTACCGCATATACTGTGTCAATTTCAGAGCGCAAGTTGGCTTCACGGCACTTCTTAACGATAATGCAAGGAAGGCGAGTTACGGTGGTACGAGGAAATTTTTTTATTGTTTATTTTTCCGTGGTTTGTTGTTGGGGATGCAGGTTACATAGAGGGGCAGTTGTCGGCAAGAAAATACAGCATCGATGTGAACAGGACTCCGCATCTTAATACGCAGCTGTACTCGTCGGGCGCCGGAAGCCTCTAGTCAGTCTTGGCTCTAATTTTGGCGTTCTTCTTCAATATCATGCTCGGCGTGCTTGTTGAGATGCTGTACGCAGCAGCGACGTGAAACTACTTGTCTCTACTTTCGACTGCGTTTATTATCGCCAGCTTTACGAAGAACAGCCTGTTTCCTTTTTTTTTTTCCGTTTCACGGCAGCCATTGAGTTAGCAAAGGGAGCCGTGAAGCGAACGGCGACCCCGCACCACTGTTGCGACAATGAATCATAGGAGGCAGCACGCGATGGCAAGTGATAGTTTTCGCTCGCTCTGCGCGACGCCCTCCTAATCACCCCGCTCTCTCCTAAGTACATGCGGGAAGGTACCCTTCCGCGAGAAAAACCAAACTGCTTATGAGGCAAAGCCAACTTCTTGGGGTGTATCGCACTGCCCAATGTTAGATATGTCAAGTGATTCAGGTATTTTTGTTTGATGCAGCCGTAAGTTTTCCTATACGTTGACGTTAAAACATTGTCGTGTTCGAAAATAGTTCTACGTAAAGGATAATTCGATTTGCCCGAGTCGGGTTTGACTGTATCACCTGGTTCACGCCGGCTTTCAGGCAATACGAAATTTATAAACACAAGTGCAAAGTTTTATTTACCTTCACTCATTTTTGGTTCCATCGGTTGCCTATTGCTCATAAACACAAGTAGTGTTACGTACAATCCATATATAACACACCAAAGGTATGTTTTGTGTGCGTGTTTAACGCAAAATCAGGTACATATACATCTAAATAAGAGCATGCCAGTTTAATGCTGGCTCAGCAAAATTCAAGAGGCAATTAACATAGCGATGCGAAGATAGCAACTACTTACCGTTATTAATTCAGTTTCGTTAAAAAGTTCCCAGGACACTGTTGTTCCTTCTTCGGTGCTCGCTTCGAAGACTGGAGTGTGTGCCGTCTCAGAGGCGCTGTGATTTGAAGCTGCCTGCCCTGTCATCTCCTCTGAAGAAGCCTGGCAAGAAATTCAACCAATAACCGCCGATTAAAAGAACGGGTATTTGCCTAATGCTGAGTTGTAAGTAGAGATCAACGTGTTATACCGAAACAGGGACGTAGCAGTTTGCTAAAAATATCGAAGTGCCTTCACTTCTACTGAAGTGTGTTTATGTTTTGTATACTAATCGTAACCAGCTGTATAACCGCCAAAAATGTGCGTTAGCGCAGAAACTTCCCAAACTGCTAACCGACGCCACTGCTTAGCCATAGCAAAGCTAAGTTTCTAGGTTTACTTTTCAGTTTAACGCTCGCTAATATAAAATGCCAATGTGTACGTGTGATGGCGCTAGCAAGTGAAAACGCAGAATGCATGCGAACGACGGCTTCGCTAGACCTGCAAATTATGCGCGTTAAAGCAAGTTATTCGTAACCGAAATGCCAGTCGAGAAGATACCGTGAAGTATTCACGTTGAACTGATTTCATCGTCAACATATCCGGCATACAAGTTCAGGTCATGACGGTCATACAGGTCATGACGCCACGAACAAAAATCTGTCTTGTACAGCTTTTTTATTAACGACGGTTGTAGCGCCATTTATCGATGATGTGTTTTGAAAGAGAGTGGCCGTGGAAGCCGAAACATCTAGGGTGCATGCCCATTAAAATACGAGCACTCCTAATAAAATCTGTGTGTGCTCATTGTAATTGACCACACTTCAATTACGCCTACAAGTCAAACGAGAGTGGAATGAAATTCAACCATTATTAAGGTCGTGCTTTTTATCAGCAATGTTACTTGCGCAATCTCCGAAAAAGAAGTGAATGATATCTGATTTCGCGCCTTTTCATAGAACATAATGTAAACGAAATACTTTAGCGAATGGAATTGTTAGCATACATCGAAGCCGCGGTAAATAAATATCATTCATAAGAATGAGAATAATTTCATCGCACATTTACATATGATAGTATTGAGGGGTAGACGATATTTACATCCACACGGTATTTATATAGGTGTCGAGAGAGCTGTGAATGCAAGGTTGCTGAGAGTTGGATTCTACACTAAATTATGAGGCACGCCTATTGAAGGGCTGCAGAATAAATGTGGCAACATGATTCACTTTCACATGCACGAAGATTGCTCACAGGTGTACTGCAGTCTCGCAGTCTCATAAATATGGCGTGGCGCAAAGCGACGCAGCGACCGCTGTAACGGGACGTTAACTGTGACCCTTCGAGACGGTCACCAGACGAACAATAGATGGAACTAGTAGAGTGATGGGTGACCCTGTAGTGGCAGTCACTTACGTAACTAACTGCGACGTCTAAATTATTATATTTCGTTAGGCTTGCTTCGATCCAAGCGCGAATAGGTGTTTTGGGGATTTGTAGCACACTTCCTTAACTTCGGTATATGCGAGATAAGTGTACAAAATACGACGAAAAATGCTTGCCGCATAACCACAGCGCGCGCCTAGAAATACGATGAGTGTTTTAGTGAAGAGAACATTTTCAAAATATGTATAAACAAGCTAAGCAGCATCTTACCCGTATCACATCAGTTGCGTTAGATGCTTCCGCATATGCTGTCATTTCTGCAGAGCTCATTCCAGTGCCTTGTGACTCCGATGTCTTTACCGCGCCGTGGTGCGAAGATGTGTGTACTGCCGTCTTTGTTGAATGCGTCTGATATAAGAAACGTGTACATTAACCACTACATATTGGAAGTGGAAATTCGCGTTGCGTACTTTGCTTCAAGTCCGGTATGTTTACAGTATATAGAGTCACGTCACGAGGAACTTATTGTAACGAGGGTGAGTGCTGACTATACGGGATCTTCGTAAATTGCAGACAACCAGGACATGTTACATAAACTAATATAACCTCACCATGATAGAAGCGTTGATCACCAATTCGCTGAGAGAATATATTAAGTAAGGATCATTGATTTATTTCCACGTAAGGTATCTGTTATAATAGAGCATTGAGCCTCTAGAAAATAATAATCAAACGAAGCAGCTCAAAATCAAGCTGTATATATTGTGTAGACAATATACGCTTGACCAAAACACAGAAAAATAAATCATAAATGAGTATTGACAGAAAAGCTTTTCATCTTGTTTCTTCTGCTGCAGTAAGCAGCCAACGACCCACTTATCACGGCTGCGAACCTCGTTTGCTCGAACACTCGACGGTTAACTATATGGAGACGCGTCCAATTGCAGTTTCGGTTTCAAAGAGCGCCGAGAGAGGAAAACCGCGCGGAGCTTTTCTTTCTTTTTCTTTTTTGGTCAGAAGCTGAAAGCGAAGGTTTTTCTTTTCTTTGACGTCGGCATCATGATGCGCGAGCAGTAATCCATAGCCTTCCTTATCTTTGGCGTTGTGTTGAGGCGTTCTTCAACCCTCAAACGCCATTCGAATACAAGATCGTACGACACGTGGTTTCGACAGTACTGTAAAGCCGAACTTAATATGAAAAAGGGGAAGAGCAAATATTTCGCTAATCGATTATAACAAAAGGACTTACTACCGAGACGATGTCAGTAATATTTGCCGTTTCCATGGTTACCACTTCTTCGGAGCTCACGTCAATGACTGTTGTTGATCCCGACGTCTCTGTAGCGCTATAACTTGAAGTGGTCTTTACGGTCAAATGAACCGAAGAATCCTGGTAAGAAGAATAGAGGGGGGTCGCTGTTAGTTCATTTCAGCTGGACATTGCCACGTTCTTTATAAGATAAACTAAAGCTATTGCCTAAATACCATTCACCAGTGAAGCAGAAACCAGCTGTGTAGAAAAAGTTGTAGGCAAGATGGATGTCTATTAAACTTGATTGTCCGATTGGTAAGTGATCGAATGGATGTTTTAAGCACACGAGAATATCGAATGGAGGAACTGTTTGCCGTATCGTGGCATGTTATTAGATAGGGCAAGTCCTTAATTAAAGCCTGGCCTACTTGTCCTCTAGAGCTCGTGAAAGTAGAGTTGGCGAAATAGCTGCTGAAAGTCGCGGTTATAATATTAACATCCTTTGTGAGGTGACATTAGCTCCAAAGCTGTCCTTTACTTTGCAGGAGGCTTACTGTGGTACGTTCTTCTCACCATCCACCCCCCCCTCCCCTTCTCACATTCGCAAGCATGTATTGCGCATGAGTACTTTTGCGTAACCGAAAAACACTTCCATAATAACGGCGGGCATCGTTGTGGGAGGAAAAACAATACGAAGGTATACAGTAAAGTACCAGGTCACTGTACACTGTGAGAAGGAACATTTCGTTTGGTTTCTGCCATCCATTTTCGCTGAGATGTGGTGTAAGGACCAGAAAACATTTTCTTCACATGTGAAGGTATGTGCCGCACTGTTCGTCCCTACTGGAACGTACTATCGAGCGCTGCTTGCGATGCGCCCATCATCGCGCGTTAGCATACTCCTCTCTTCCATGAAACTGACGTCTGAGATCGAACGTGAGTCCTGACGCTACGTCGGACCTAAAAGCTACTCTTTAGGTGTCGCAATGTAGTCGACGTGCCTGGTAAGCCGACATCACGCACATAAATACCCAGTTTACCCGAAGACGCCGATCGGTCTCGCACCGCTTGTCTCAAAATTAGGCAATACGGTATAGGCAGCTGCTCGCTGACTACTTAGAGTAACGCCGATTCCCCTAGTCCGTTGGATCTGCCGAAAATTTTACCCATAGGAACACAGATAATTTTTTAGCTGCGGCAAATAATAGCTGAATGTTTCCTTTAATAGAGGACCGAACTGCACATCCCATTTATTTAACGATGAGCAATACACCAATTGTATCAATAGCCTCATCGAGCACATGCATCAGTAGTGCGAATATTTCGAGTCGCAACAAAAAGTTTGGTGCATGCATTTGATACCGACAGTTGACAATTGATGCCGCGAGCGTAAGTCGGTTTATCCTGAAAAGCGAGGCACGTTTGCCCCGATAAAACAGGTAGCCTACACAGCAAAACACACTCGGCCTATCTTTAACACCTTAGTGAGTGTCGGGGTAGTAAATTGCGCACTTACCTTACAGACAGAAAAAAAAAAGTTAAAGCTGTGTTCTCCGCAATATTGTTCTTTACGAGGCGAAGCCAACTTCAAGGTTTCTTTTCGTTTTAGGAACGATTGCTTCAATATAGGAAGTTTTCCTCTCGTCACAAATTAGAAGAGTGCGTTTTCTACTAGCGACGTTTCTACTAGTTTTCTACTGGGCTTAGAACGTGCCGAGTAAGAGTAAAGAGCACTTTTTCTTGTCTCAACATTGCAAATAGAGCTGCATTAGCCACGGCGTTCGTTGTACACGGTGTCCCAGATGAGCGAAATGTGACAAAATTACTGCTAGATTCAGAATGGTTTCTCCGCTCGTTTTCATGCGTGAAATATAACCTTACCGAAGTGAAGTGAGTTGTGCGAGAAGGTTCATTGGATGGAGGAGTTAGTTTTTCGCTTGGCTCAATTCCTGGTGACTTCGAAGTACTCACTGCGGTGTAATCTGATGTCGCCTTTTCCGTTATTTTAGCCGAAGACGCCTGGCGAAAAAAAAAAGCTTTGTTAATATTTACTTTCAAAAGCAGTTTAGGTATTGACATGTGTATTATTACACACCCAGGACATCACTTCACTTCCATGATAGGCATTTTCAGACGTAACGCTAATTCGGCCTTTTAGAGTAGGATGTAATCGATACGTTCATTGCAGATCTGCAAATGCGTGGTAGAATTGATTGTGAAGTTTGGTTCTGTTCTGAGGACAATGGAAATATCATCACTTGCACTATTATAGGGCCATAGATCTATGTGAGCCAGCAGTGTACTAGAAGCCATTTATGAGAAAAGTTGAAATAAAGATTGATGGACGATCTCTGACACACATGCACGTACAACATCATGCGCACGCACGCACACAATCCGCACGCACGTATGCACAGGGACACTGAATCGTAATGCTAAAGTAGTCTAGACTGACAATTTCGTTTCATACTCGTTTATTATACTCTTCTATCGGCACTTCAAATAAAATATGGGAATATATTTGTAACGCTTCACATTTCTTTTTCGTCAGATACCATTAAACATAAGCGGAACAAAAATACTCGAGAAATAAATGCAACCCAGTGTTTTCCAGCAACCGCAATGCAGCCTAAAATCGAAGCCTGGTTGCAGAATGTGACTAGAAAATAAAGGAACCCAGAGTTCTCGTAAAGTTTGGTTAACGAGGTTGCTTCTTACCGGAATAATTTCGGTTACGTAAGAGGGTTCCAGTGACGACGACGACGATTGCTTGGAGCTCGCTTTGACGGGTGGAGACTCTGAGGCGTCAATATGGCTCAAACTTGAGGCCGCCTTCCCAGTGATCTCAGTCGAAGAATCCTGGAGAGAGAAAGGATGCTCTTTGTTTATGTAGCCGCTTATATTACAGCTAGAACATTTGCTCCATTGTTGTCACCGCTATAGTCGACAGTGAATCTACCGCGAAGGAAACGTTGGTGCGAAATTCAATATTCGGTATAAGCTGCAACAATTCGCCGATTGGCACGAATTGTGGTACCAACTCGCGGGCATCCACTTGTATATAAGGCTGCGTCCGCCACCTCGAGCAAGTCCAACTCAATGTATGGGAACAGGGACTTGTGCAATTTCTCAGATCATTCATTGCGAGCGTATAGGCGCTAGCACACGCACAAAAAAAAAAGAAAGAAAGAAAATAACGAATGAGTAAACGCTCCTGTGATGGACAAAACGGATAGATTAGAAAATGAAGAGAAAATAGATGGCATTGTTAACGAACATATAGCGCCTGTATGCACAGGACATGCCTGATTGCCAAAGTGTAGAAATTGTTCAAGCATGGTCGGCGAGTGAATTGAAAAAACAAGCGTGGTCGGCGAGTGAATTATGTTGCAAGGGTATGCATTAATAACTAACTTGCATGCAATGTATTCATAGGCATTCATAGATTCACAAAAAAAGAAAGGAAAAACAACGCTACATTTCTAAGACCTCACAGGGAGCACGAGTAGCGACCTCTAGGTAACTGCTTTTTGAGCAACTTCAATATAATTCTGTTATTACGATGTTACATTTTCCACACACACACACACACACACACACACACACACACACACACACACACACACACACACACACACACACACACACACACACACACACACACACACACACACACACACACACACACACGCACACGCACACACGCACGCGCACACACATTGGAAAATCTATCCTAGAAAATGTGATTAGATCACATAATTGGGCAGGCTGTTCGGATGATCTGAATACGGCTTAAATGTCTAGTACGCGGTGCGAGGTTGGTATATAGATGCAAAGGATAATTACCGGGATGATTTCAGTTACGTTCGCAACCTCCGTAGATGCGAGACGCATATCGGTGGTTCGAGACTCCGACGTCCCCAGTGTACTGTGATTCGCAGCAGTCTGCTCTGTGGTCTCAGTTGAAGACGCCTGTTAAAGAAACACCTAGCAGATATTATTTAACGGAAGTAAAGATGTGATGATGCCTACCTTGCTAAGAATCGAGTTACAAGTAAAGGAAACTACTGTCAGTAATGGACATATTGAGACATAGCTGATCATTTACTGTATCGGATTTTTCAATTAATGGTTTGCATGACAGCGCCACTTCAGCCACTGTAACTTCCGCGCTGTTTGCGAGTTTATCACCAATTAAGAAAATACGAAAAAGTGTTAAAGGCACTAATAAGCTACTCATGGTGTCTTTACTTGAAGCTGATGTTAGAATCAACTGGTTAGGTCTCAAGCACGCGGCCCGCGGACCTCATGCTAGCGGCCCGGCCAGCACATGGCTGTCTTCGTCCCATATTTGTTTTTTGCGTTCTGAATAAGTATGTTCGTAAGCTACACAGCCATGACTGGCCTAAAGCATGTTTTGTGGGGTGAGGCGCCCCCTGCGGTCACCATGCGTTGATACATAACCGGGAAACAAGAACTCTAAATTTCAGAATCGGTGTCCAGAGTTCAGTCATTTTGAAGATCGGTATCGATATCTTGTTGAAATACTGGCGCTAAATCCCCTTCATAAATTACCTATATATGAGATATGGCAAGGTTAGCTGACACTTGGCAATGTTATCTGACGCCGTAGTGGAGGGCTGCGAAGATTTCGACCACCTGGTATTCCTTAACGTCCACTGACATCGAACAGTGCACGGGCCTCTAGCATTTCGCCTCCATCGAAATGGGACCACCGCGGCCGGGATGGAACCCGCGACCTTCGGGTCAGCAGCCGAGCACCGTGACTGCTACACCACCGCGGCGGACAGCCAAGGCGATAAAGGTAAAAGCATCTTCTATATTGGCTATAAAATAAAGCAGCTGTTTACCAGAAATGATCCGGGCCCATCAGTAGGTTTCACGGATGCCGATTCGGTGCTCGTTTCAGCGGCTGGAGGCCTTGAAGTCTCCACAACGCTGTATTTCAGTGTCGCGTGCTCCGTCATTTCGATTGAAGACGCCTGTTGATAGAGGAATGTGAACATCACCCCTCAGATTGTTCAAATCTAGTAAAGCGGGTGTTCTAATTTATTTGTTACATTTACACTCACGGCTTGCAGAAAACTTTACGCGGGGGAAGGGTTGTCATTTAATTACCCCTTCAGCCCCTAAGCCCGTGCTGTGTGCGTGATTGGTGGTTGTACCAATATATCCAATGGCGTGTCACACTTCACCAACGCGTAGTGTTCCCCTCTCAGCGCCAAAGACAAGCTACAACGGGCAACTGGTTTTGCCTTCAGTTTTAAACTCTAGAGGGCAGGTATAAAAGTGTCGGAAGAAACAGTTTCCCTCTCACGCCATGTGTGCACAGTGCTGAGTAGTTAAATAAATGGCGGCATCATAGGCCGGAAAAAAAAGTAGAGCTCACTCAGAATAACTCAATAAACATATTTTACGCTTAGCTAGGGCGCACTCGGACTCAGACTTGCTGACATTTTTCTCAACCGGACTCACTCGCACTCAAACTGACCAAAACTTTACTCACCCGGACTCACTCAGACTAGAACAAATGACTCGATTTGAGTATGCGTCATTCTGAGTGAGACGACTAGTAGATAGGACGAATAGATAGAACCATAGGTCGGCAAGAAAATTCTGCGGTTAGTGTAGTTCTTGTGGACGTCTTGGTGTAGTTCTAAGTCCTGCGCTTAATGCAGCACCACTACCTTGAAACCTGCGGAAGTGCGTAGCACGGGCAACGCAGTGATTCTCTTGAAAATCGCGAGATAGCCTAGGCGGTGTCGCCCTCTCTTGCGCGGCTCTGGTCTCAGCCGGATGATTCAGAAGCATTTTTTGCGATTTTAGGTAAATGATTGCAATTATTTCTTGGTTATTTCTGCACTTTACATTATTTTAGGTCTTGTTCATTTTGCACTGGTTTTGTGCATTGTTTGACTTGCTTTGGGCCTGTATTGAACACTCCGTGAGCATGCGACATGAGACTGTGGATGGATGACAAGCCGGGCCCCTGAAGTGCTGCGCGGTTAAAAAGTGGAGCTCACTCAGACTCACTCAAGAAATATATTCTGCACTTAGTCCTCACTCAGACTCAGTCTCACGGAAAGTTTTTTAAACCGGACTCACTCGGCCTCAAGCTCACCAAAATATTACTCACACGGAATCACTCAGCCTCCGACTCACGGCTAGATCTGAGTCCTAGCGTGTCTGATTGAGTCGACTCATGAGTTAGTTTGCCGACCTACGGGCGGCATGCATTAGAGGTGCCAGTGGTGGAGATACAGGTACTGCCTTTTCCTGTTTAAATCGGCACTGGTGCATATAATGTCCTGTAAATAAACATATAATTATTGACCGCATGTAATGCCTGCCAGCAGGTGACCTGCAGTAAACTGGTGCGGTTCTCCCCTGTTAAAGATTTGCTCAAAATTTTCTTGCTCGCAACGAAGTGTTCGCCACTTACACTGTAGCAATGTGAAAACTATAAATAAGGTATACTATATGATGTAGAGTACCAATCTAGAGCATACAGTTTTTACAGGATAACCTCCAGCTTATTTCTACTGAACTTTCGCGTTAAGTGCAACCTTCTGTAGTCCGTTTGGTTTAATGCTACGGGTTTATATAATGTGATTATTTTGTTTTTAATAAATACAAATATGGTGTGGGCTTCTGTGACACCAATGGGAACGTGAGTTTCATTTCAGCGGACTGGTAGCGCCATCTGTCGAGGATATGGTATATATTGTGTTCGCCGTAGCAGGATAGATGGCAATAGCTCTTCACACTAGCAACATAAAATGCATTGGTGTGTCGCCGAAGAATATATGGTTATACACAAAACTCCCGTTAAGATGCAACACCTGTGGCGACATCTGAGCACGAACAAGACAGCCCTTTAGGAGTGCTGCAAAGTAGATTGCGCGTTACGTGCGCGCGCATGGCTGCTTACTGTATAAAGATAGCGTTTGTTTATGCGTGCACCGAGTCGCAGCTGATTGTACATACATGATATGATTTCACGGTGGCTATAAAAACGATAGCCGCCTCTAATAAAGGGTTCTTGTTCTGGCAGCCTTCGTCTGGCGTACTTCTTGGATGCTATGCGCTCAGACCACGATGTAGCAATGGCGACGAGAAACCCACCCACGTAAGACCAAGGGCTTCGCTGCTTCTGCAATGGCGTACCAAGTACCACCATTTGACGATGGCAAGGACAAGTGGACGTCGTACGTCATTCGCATCGAGTCCTACTTCGAAGGGAACAACATCACGGAAGACGCACAGAAGAGAGCGCTTCTTGTCTCGGCTCTCGGATCACGGTCCATTGACGTCCTCAGTGGGCGGTGCGCTCCTCGTAAGGTAAACCAGCTCACCTACAAGGAAGCGGTGGAAATTTTGCAAAGCTTCTATGATCCCCAGCCGAACGAAATTGCAGAGAGCTTCAGATTTTTCACTCGTGTCCAAAATGAAGACGAATCTGCCCAGCAGTTTATCGTCGAGCTCCGTCGACTTGCCGACAAGTGCAACTTTGGCGACATGTTGGACCGAATGCTGCGGGACAAGATTGTATGCGGAATCCGAAGCACAGAGCTACAGAAAGCACTACTTTGTCGTTCAGGATTGACCTTGAAGGAAGCCGAGAGCATGGTGCTCGCATCAGAGGCGGCGGGTCAAGGCATCAGGCTTATGAAGAACGTCGACGTGAAGACTGAACCAGAACTACATAGGTTGGCTGACAGGCGGCCAATACGATGCGCAAGCAAGCAAGAAAGCAAAGAGTGCGGAAGGTGTGGAAACAAAACCCACTCGGATCAAGCTTGCCCGTACAAAAATGCCAAGTGCTTCAAGTGCGGTAAAAAGGGGCATATATCCGTAGCGTGCAGGGCAAGTGCCAGGAGACAGAGCACTTTTGCGTTAACCGGAAGCCCCGAAGCAAACGAGGCGTGTACTGCTCAGCTGTTCACAATCAGCGAAAGTCAAGCGTCGGTGCCGGACAACGAAATCATCTGTCCTGTACGACGTAAGTTTCGCTGCGGAGGCGTTGACCTAATTATGGAAATTGACACCGGGTCGCCGGTATGCGTAATACCCTGGGACGTGTACAACAGGCACCGCGAACAGTGGCCCAAAATCAAGAAGACAGACTTGAAGTTGTCCTGCTACCTGGGACCGCTGCCTATCGTTGGTAAGCTCACGCTGCCAATTTCCTACGAGGGCAAGACACTGACTGCCTCCATGACCGTAGTTCGTCATTCAGGGCCTTGTTTATGTGGTCGCGACCTTATTCGAGCCCTGAACAACCTGGGTGCTCCTGTTCTAAGCCTGAGCAGTGCCAGCAGACGAGATGACAAAGAGTTGGAAGCAATTTTGTCTGAGTATGAAGACGTCTTTGAGCAAGAACTGGGCCTGTTCAAGGTTCCGCCTGTTCACCTCTACGTGAAAGGAGAAGCAGTTCCAAAATTTTTCAAGGCGAGACCTCTGTCGTATGCATTGCGAGACAAGGTTACGGAAGAGCTGGAAAGGCTAGTGAAGTCTGGCGTGCTTTCTCCTGTCGCTCACTCTGAATGGGCTACGCCAATTGTGCCGGTGCTGAAGAAAGACGGATCTGTCAGGATCTGCGGCGACTACAAGGTCACCGTAAATGCAGCATGCGTCACTGAACACTATCCGCTTCCAGTCATCGATGACATTTTTGCAGCACTGCACAAGGGAGACGTCTATAGCACCTTAGACTTACGGGACGCCTACAACCAGATTCCATTGGATGACGAGTCAAAGAAGTTGACCACCATCAGTACCCACAAAGGCTTGTTTTGCTTCAACCGCTTACCTTTTGGGGTGTCGTCCGCACCGGCTATCTTTCAGCGCACTATGGAAAATTTGCTTGGTGGTCTAAGTGGCGTACAAGCATATTTAGACGACGTCCTGGTGGCAGAAGGGAAAGCAGACAGCGGAAGCAATCTCAAAGCTGTGCTCCAGCGCTTCCGTGAATGTGGCGTAAAAATACGGAAGGATAAATGTTCCTTCAGAAAGACGGAAGTATCGTATCTGGGACACAAAATCACAAGTGACGGACTTCATCCACTGGAGAAGAACATGGAAGCTGTGATGAAAGCACCAAGTCCAAGGAACGTGAGTGAACTACGTTCTTACATTGGTCTGCTCACTTATTACAGCAAGTTCCTCCCGTGCATGGCAACAACGCTTGCTCCATTATACGACCTTCTGAAGAAGGATTGCCGGTGGAAGTGGACTTCAAGTCAGCAACATGCATTTGAACAATCTAAGGAAGCCCTCCGGCATGCCAAAATGCTCATGCACTTTGACCCAACCCAGCCGTTGCGGCTCGAGTGTGACGCCTCTCCGCATGGCATAGGAGCTGTTCTTTCCCATCGTGTTGACGGCGTCGACAAGCCGGTAGGATTCCGTTCGCGAACACTGACCCAGGCGGAACGGAATTATTCGCAGCTCGAGCGCGAGGCCTTGGCATTGGTTTTCGGAGTAACCAAGTTCCGTGATTACCTGCTGGGGCGGCCTTTCATTCTGGTAACCGATCATAAGCCGCTGGTTGGCTTGTTCCGCGAAGACCGCCCTACACCTGTCATGGCAGCTGCTCGCATCCAGCGCTGGTCTTTGCTTTTGGGAGCCTACCAATACCGGATAGAATACAAGCCCGGAGGAGACAACCAAAACGCCGACGCCCTCAGCAGACTTCCTCTCACGACCCCTGACGATGTCGCCGAAGAAATACCTGATTACGTGCACTCATTGCGGCAACTTGACGACACACTTGTGACGTCACACGAGCTTCGCCGATTGACAGAAGCCGATAAGGTATTGCGAACAGTCAAGTCGTTTATACTAAAGGGTTGGCCGCAAGGAAAACACGTGGAACCATGCTTGAAAGCGTACGTGGCAAGAAAACTTGAGTTGACGGTTGCGCATGACCTCATCTTCTGGGGCCATAGAATAGTCATTCCTGAGGCTGCGCGCGAGAGGACGCTTCAAATGCTGCACGAGACGCATCAGGGAGCATCGGCTATGAAAGCGGTCGCGCGAACAAATGTGTGGTGGCCGGGACTAGACCAAGAAATCGAACACTTGAGTAAGAATTGCCATATATGCGTGCAAGCAAGGCCGTTGCCTCCAGCGAAGACACCGATGAACTGGCCGCCAACTCAAGAAAACTGGTCCCGCGTTCACCTCGATTTTGCTGGTCCAGTGAACGGTACCATGATATTAGTGGCAGTGGACTCGCATTCCAAATGGATTGAGGCAGTGCCTATGCAACATGCCACAGCTGAATCTACCGTCACGTCCTTGCGTGAGATGTTCAGTCGCTTTGGCATTCCTAGGACGATTGTTACGGACAACGGAACGCAGTTTACATCGGAGACGTTCGCTAAGTTCTTGTCCGGAAACAACGTGAAACACCTTCGAACTGCACCATACCACCCACAGTCGAACGGGCTCGCAGAAAGGGCCGTACGTACAATCAAAGACGGCCTCAAGAAGCTTCCGCATGGTAGCCTGTCTACAAGACTGACCAGGCTTCTCTTCAACTATCGAAGAACACCGCAAGACGACAAGTCACCTTCGCAGAGGCTTCTGAACTACCAGATTCGATCTCGTTTAGACATGTGTCTTCCTCCGCCGTTGTCTTTTCCTTTATTTTCGCAGGAAGACACGCCATGCAGATTTGGTCCAGGCGACGCAGTTTGGGCCCGGAACTTCGGAGATGGGGAGAGGTGGCTACCTGGCACAATCAAACAACTGAACGGCGCCCGTATGATGACCATCGAGACATCAGCCGGGCTACTTGAGCGCCACATGGACCAGGTTCGTCTGAGGGACAGCTCCGCGGCTGCAACAAGCGAAACAGTTGCCGGGTCATCACCTCAAACTCAAGTCAAGCCTAATGAAGCCTCATACACCGAAGAATCAGCTGCGCCTGCGCTACGGCGTTCGACGCGAGCTAAGAAACCAGTGCAGCGGTATCCACCTTAAGAAGGAAGGGCTGCTGCAAAGTAGATTGCGCGTTACGTGCGCGCGCATGGCTGCTTACTGTATAAAGATAGCGTTTGTTTATGCGTGCACCGAGTCGCAGCTGATTGTACATACATGATATGATTTCACGGTGGCTATAAAAACGATAGCCGCCTCTAATAAAGGGTTCTTGTTCTGGCAGCCTTCGTCTGGCGTACTTCTTGGATGCTATGCGCTCAGACCACGATGTAGCAAGGAGAATGAGCCTAGTACACTTTATGCCTCCATTTATGCAGCAGCTTGTACTGATGCGTAAGGTGATATAAGTAAACTCCTCCCACCAAGTGTGAAGCGGTGACCGTGGCAGGTTCTGTTGATGTCGAAACGTTCTCTTGAATTTCTGTCTCATCTACATTTGTGGCTTGTGATGTCAGAGCACTGTCTGACGACGCCATGAATGATGGTGAGGTAGACTCGTCTTCCTCTTTCTCGGTGGCATAGTCGTCGTCCGCATACGACTGGAAAAGGTGAAAGTTATAATTTCACTCCAGGATACGGCACAAGCAAAGTGAACCCCTGACCGCCTTTATTGAGATAAAACCGTCATTAAGGTGACCCTTTAATAACGACTGAAAGCGTTCACCTAATATTTGGTGCGTATATATTCCTTTGATTATTCCTGCGGTAAGCTGTTCATGATAAAAAATCATTTAGTTACCCGTATAAGGCACTTGAATTTACAGAAGAATAAAATAGTTTAACAAAAGAAAACGCTACAAGCAAAACATACTCTTCGTTCAACTGTTCTTTGCTGCCCTAAAGTTTTTCGAAATGCTCCAACCTCTTCCCTGCTCCTTTCCCAGTTAGGCGCCGGGAATGTCTAAGAAGTGTATGTTCCAATTAGCCTGTGTATGTCTGCGTTAAGTAAATACTTCCATCACAAGGTCCCCGCAAGGACGACAATAGCTAATGTCATTTAAAGTGATTCGTGATGTGCTGTTACTACAGTAGAGCCGATTGGCAGAGATTCACTTCATGCCTTGATGTCTACGAAACAAAGAGTTCCACTGGCTCTATTACCTCTGTGTTCACTAAAGATCTGCATCTAGACTGAGATCATCATGCTGCGCGGGCGGTAATCACTTCTCAATGGTTCTTGTTCTTTTACGTTTGGAATCATGAATACTCAGCGGCTATCCGCAAGCACTAAACCTAAGCGTGATTTCTCAAGCTAATTCTCATCACAAAATTCGACAGTTGTCATTACCGGTGAGCAGTCACCTCTGCAGATGAAGAACAGTTCCGTCTCGTATTCAGCGGAGTCCAGAAAGAGGTTGAAGTCACAACACGTTTAAGAAAACAAGGGACTTATGTCAACTGCTTCGGTGGTCCCACCACCTCTTTCTTACACCTGACAGCTGGTAGAGCTGACTGCTCTATCGGAATAGCTGCGCCCTACACTGCAGCCAACACTGGTCAGCCACATCAAGCACGTAAACAGACCCAGACAAGAGGACTCGTCACTAAGACCAGATGCATAGCAAAGACTCCGACTACGAGTGGTCGTGAGGCAAAGTTTACATGTGAATCTTCCTCTTTGAGTGTTAGCACACTGCAGCCTCTGGTTTTTATAGGCCATATCAGTGCGAGGGTTCCTTCTCTTTACTTTACAACAAGGTACAAGCTTGTGGTAAAAGGTACATAATTTACGGGGAAACAGTGCGAAAAGACCACGAAAACCAGGACACCGCGAAAGAGCGAGTGGTTTAGGTGGAAGTGGTGTGTTTTTTTTTTGAGCTCCTGTTTAGGCTGCTGCGTGTAACTGTAAGTTGTACGAAGATATGAGCACTGATCGATGTCTTACCGAAGGCCAAGCGGTGACGCTGGCAAGTTTTGTCGATGCCGAAGCGTTCACTTTAGGTTTTGCTGCTGCTGCAGTCGGCGCATTTGATGTCCGAACAGTGTTCGTTGAGGGCACGAAGGATGGCGAAGCTGAAACCTCTTCCTCCTCCTCAATGTTTTCTCTGTCCTCCGAGTCGGACTGGAAGATGCGAAAAGTTACCATTTACGTCCTGGTAATAAAAAAAATGTTGCAGTGGCTTAGCTCGGCTATGCCAGGATAACGTAGCGTTAGCAAAGGTTCAGCTGATTTTTCTTAGCTTTCCTGATTGTCTAGAATTAGCTTGATTATCATGCTTACTGCTGCTCCAATGATACACATACGGTATACGTATTATGTAGCACATGTATATTTATTTTGCCAGGCAACTACTTCGGGATCCGATGAGTTAAGCTTCTCCGCTCTTCTGTGCCGTTGAGCAGCATTTGCGCTCTCCATCTCCATAGCTATACCACACTGGCAAACGCCAGTCAGAGGCGCTATCGAGCGGCTCCAGCGCAGTGTCAGACGGCGACTGCACAGCGAAGGCGAATAGCTGCGCGCGCACCGGCACCAATACGTCTGCCACGGCTACGACGTCACTCCTCTGGAAAGCGCAGACCGGCGGCGGCGAGTCGCGCGCGGCGGCGGCGGAGCGTGCGGGAGGTGCCGGCTCCGGTGCGCCAGCACTGTGACATCACTGATCCTTGCGCATGCGAAGCACGGCTCTTGAGGAGGCGCGTGAAACTGGCTCGGCTAGGCCAGTGTAGCTAACGCTACAAAACCACAAGAAAACTCCGCTGCCGGCTTTGACTGAAGCAAAGTACTCCTATAGGCCACAGTTGAGTAAATCGCATGTCTGGGTGCTTTTTTTTTCTTCTTGCATTTTTAGGTAAGATTCTCTCTGTAACGCTTGAAGGAGAGAACCTGCTGCACCCTTAATAGTGCATTAAGTTACACAATCGGTGACCATACTTATTTCGAGACGGTAAATTACCTCGACGTTCTCAGTCTATTGCATTGTTTCCCCTGCAATGAAACTTTCTTCACTACACGTGGTGTTGCGCTGCCTCCGGTATCGGCCCACCTTTGACCAAGCGACGAGGCTATGTGATGACGACATAGCGTGACGTCATGCGATGACGTCGTGATGGAGTCACAAATTTTGGCAATCTGTGACGTCAGAACGTGATGTCATCACTGACATAAGTCACGTGGGCTTTTGTACAACTCGATTCGCATTCTGTGTTTTGCTCAAGGGGCCGCTCAAGAAGAGACTTAAGGCTTTCGCCTTAAAAAAAAAGCGTTGCGAGAAAGCTTACTTTCGAAGAACGCCGAAAAGACAGCGACATAGGATAGACGTTGCCTTAAAATATGCCCTGCCCTGACACTTTTTCTGTGTATTTAGTAGCTTCCATCTATCCCCTTTGCTCTGCCAAGTTACATCGTTATGCTAACTACTACTAATGACAAAGTCCATGTAGGAAGCATGATCGAAGCCGCGGAAGTGAGCGAAAACAGCTTGTTCAATTCAAATACTTACAGCAGTAAGTAACAAGTTCGGCAGAAGCATGGGTCTGTTGTATGTACCGGGAAGTATTTACGAGCTAGTAATGGGGCGACAACAATTGATTGTTCGGGTACGTCAAGATGCAGTTTTAGAAATGGTGCCCCAGGGAGAATACGCGCGACTCAAGAATTTTGCGTTCAAAAGTAGGTCATCCTCTAACAACTACAGGCCACGACCGTTTGCAAGCTAACCGCTGAAATGCGCATTCAGCGATGGCGGACTCCATGCCGGATGCATGCATGGAAATGAGTGACGCAGGCATTCGGCTTTACTGAAAGGTGCCTGCAACGATGCCGAAAATCTACTGCGGGGCGTCGTTCCTTTGCTCCGGCAGCGTTTCTTTAGCGGTGCCGGTGTTTACTATTCAATTCAAGTGCCAGCGAAGCAAGTAAAAAAATGTCTGTTTCACGTGAGGGCAAACCATTGAAATTGGCCACAAGGTTTACGGTAGTGCTGGCGTTTTTATCATCGTGTTGTAGGCATACAGGGAGGCACTTCTTCAGTATTGAAGCCGTACACACTCTGCGGATGTGGAAACCCGCCCGCGTCAACCAGCCATGCGGCATTAACTGGACAGCACGGCAACCAGAGGCGTATAGCCAGCAATTTTTTTCAAGTGCGGAGCGCTTTAGGGGCCCGGCTTATCGTCCATCCATGCATATGGCGTGGTCACGCTAACGGTAAAGCGCTCTATACAAGCCATAACAAAGCTAGCGATGCTCAAAACCGGATTAAAATCAACGAACGAGGTCTAAGATAACATAATTAACATATATAACGGAGAAGTAATCGGAATACCTAATTAAAAATCGCTAAAAACGTTTCGGAAACCTGCGGCTCACTCCAGGCCCATGCAAGAGAGGGCGCCACTGCCTCGCCGAGCTAGCGAATGCCCCTCCTCCTACGCTTCCCCGGCGCTGCGTCGCTACATCTGATGGGGGAGACAATCTGACGGAGCTCGCTGCGGACGACGCATATCTCAAATGCCGTAACAAGCAGGAATTCGATAAAGTGCAGCAACAGGTAGCGCACATGGCGCACACCGAGTTTGTGAGTCTCCCTAACAAGGTTCTACTCGTGCAATGCTTACCTCAAACATTGGCGTCATCGACGCTTTGGTAAACGGAGCAGTGGGAACTCTACGAACGGGAATCACTGGGTGCCCGTGCTACGCGCTTCCTCAGGTTTCACAGTAGTGGAGCTGTCATGCGTTTGTTTCGGGAGGAAGGGGAGAGGGCTCAACCATACTTTATGTATATTCGTGTGTTCGTTTGTACTGACAGGCGCCCTTGTTTCTTTATTTTGATGTGGCCGGATTTCACCCATAAAAACTGTTTTAGCACCGATCGGCGCGGGCCGCGCAGCCATGTTTGGTTTGAGCTAGTTGGTCCTACATACTTATGGAGACACCCAGGCGCGATGCAGAATAGGACGAAGAACACGCCCGTCCTGTATACTGCGTTCTTCATCCTCGTCTACTTCGCGCCTAGGTGCTTCCACAAGCATGTTCACGAAGCTTCGCGATTGCTGCAGATTTTTCCGTAAAGATTATGCGCAGGACGCGATTGGTCAAGTTTATTCGAGAGCTTACACGCGAGCACTAGCGATAACTCTGGAAGGTTCGATCACTGATGTATAAAAGACGACGCGTTCCGCCATTGATCATATTACCAGTGGTCGACGACTGTGATCGGCGCTATCAGAGTACAGCGTGTATGCTTGTACTTTGACTTTCTTTTCGTTTCCTGGGCACAACTTCGCCCAATAAAGTTTCGTCTTTAAAGGGACCGACAACTGGGCAGAACGTGTGATTACATCCTGGTAGAAATGAAAAGACCGTGAAATATAATGACAGATTCCAGCGTCCTTTTCGCGTTGTGAGTAGAATTTATATATTTAAATCGTGCTTAAAAGTAACATGGATGGATGGATGCTATGAGCGTCCCTTTTATAACGGGGCGGTGACATGTCTGCCACCAGGCTCGAAGGAGAAAAAAAAACTTGTGTCATGTTGTCCTAATGCCTTATCTACATTGATTAAATCTATGTTATACCAAAAAATATAAATTCACGGTCCATCTCTCTGCCTCTTAAGGCAGAATGACCCTTTTTTTCCCCCAATTATTTATTTTTGTACATTATCTCTACTTTTCTGCCACCAATACTCTAACCGTCTCTTACTTATTTCTATCGCGGGCGTGTTCAGCTTTCCATTGTTTTCCCTAAAACCCAAGGCTTCATGTAGACTCGTGCCCACACGTATACCTGGGTGAATATCGCCACATTCAATCAGTACATGTTCCATCGTTTCCTTAGTTCCCCCGCAGCATGTACATTGTTCTTCTTCGTTACTGAATCTCGCTTTATAACTACGCGTTCTAAGGCAGCCCGACCTTGCTTCAAACAGTAAAGCGAGTAAAGCGCTTCCCCTTGAATTATCATAAAACCTTTCCCTCCTTATTTCGTTTTTTCCTTTTCGGTAGTTACTCAGAGCCGGCTTCTTTTCCATCGCTGTCATCCAATAAGTCCTCTCCGCCTCTCTGACCTCCCGCTTAATGCTCCTTGTTGCCATATCGCCCGCGCTGCTAGCCGTATATTTACTGGTGAGCCTCCTAGTTCTTTTTCTCCACTGCGTGTCAACGCTTTTTCTATACAAATACCTGAAAACCTTCTCTGCCCATCCACTTTTCTTCATTTTCCTCAGCCTCTCTTCGAATCTCGTTTTGCTCTGAGCTTCCCTCACTTCAAAGCCTGTCCACCCATATCACCCTTTACAGCCTCATTTGTCGTCTTCCCGTGAGCGCCCAACGCGAGGCGGCCCACCGTCCTTTGGTTTACATTCATTCCTGATTGCACCTCTGACTTCATGCACATCACTGAGTTCCCAAATGTAAGCCCCGGAACCATCACACCCTTCCACAGCCCTCGAAGCACCTCGTACCTATTGTATCCCCATAAAGCTCTGTGCTTCATAATTGCAGCATTCCTCTTTCCCTTTGCTACCGATGCTTTCTCTTGTACCTCCATATATCTATCCCCCTCATTTACCCATACTCCGAGGTACTTGTACTCGCTTACCCTCGGTATTTTTTGGCCCTGTATTAAGACCGTATGGTCTCCGTGATCATTGACGTGATCATTGACTGTGATCATTGACTGTGACAAAAACTGGCATGTCGCGCAGCCTAGCGGAAGAGCCCTGAAGCTCGATTATGAAGTCGGTCACTTTGCTGCACGTAGTCTGATGCTGTCATGCGCGCCGTAATTGGTCCTCAAAGTTAGAGTATGTATATTATTATCTATTTCCGCTCTGTTCTGTGTTGCCTACGAGGTAAAAGGAGTTGCACGGTGAGAAGCGGCGCTGCCTTCGCGGCTGCCAGTGGCCCATGTAGAGCCGCGCCGCATGCGCGCAGAGTGCCCGCATGCGCAGTAAACCACCACGCTCGAACACGAACAGCTTTTGCGCTCATTGTTTGCAGCATGTGTTGTCAAGTGTGTATAAGTCTTCATATTCGGCGCACATAGAAAAATTCCGATTAAAAATGTTTCACGGCATTTTCCACGTTACCATTCCGTGGCTAGAAACTCTGACCAGTTAGCTTTCCGTTGCGCTAAAGAAAATTGATGCCCTAGAAATTGGTTGTCAGTGCCTTCAATAGCCCGGCCGCTTCTTCTTCACTAGTACGTGCGCGTGTATATATACACATTCAAAACGAAAAATTTCGGAGGAAGAGGAATCAACACCCCCCAATTTTTGGCTACGTCAATGACGGAAACGGCTTGAATGGGTCTCAGTCACCGGTCCAACTGCTATGTGTCATGAACCGTCACGCAAAAAATTCATTCTGGACACCAAGTGATATGCTTGTGGAAATGCATCGAAATGGTTTCAGCGAATTCTTGCCGTGAGCTTTTGTGAAATATCCCAGCTGACCTGGTCTTGGATATTCTGTCATTGAAAACGAACGAGACCCGTGAAATATCACTGCAACATCACGAATCGGCGCTTAGAAAAAAAAAACATTAGGTAAAATCATCACATTAAACTAACACAACACAATATACACTTTCATGTATCGCTCAAAGGCCAACAAAAACAGTGCTTGTGAAAACAGTTAGGAAGAGAGGTGATCCTCAAGATGTACAGAGCAAGACCTTCTTGCCACCAGCCTGTTTGAATACGCAGGTGCCAAGCACCGAATAATCTTTTCTCAAACTGAACTGAAAAAAAAAAAAGCGAACGCGGCATTACCTCATTAGTGTCGATGTGAACGGGAGTGGACTCGTTTGTTGGTGATTCCCCATCGTCTTCTGTCGTCATCGTTGGTAAAGGCTTTGTTTGCTGCGATAAATAAAGAAAACGGGAACCTTCAAACAATCGCATGAGAGGCTGTCAGGCATACAAGGCATGTATACGATCGTTCCGTCACACTACTTATGGAGCACGCGTTACGTTTAAGGTAGACTTAAACGCGCAAGCACCAATGTAGTGCTTGATTTTTTTATTAAACAATACTATTTTGCGGAGGCGGAAACACCGCAATGTTAACATTTATAAATTTTGAAGTTTACGTTGCCACCAGAAATAATACAATGGATGGAAGAACTTTATTGTTTGTCCGGCAGATTAATGGCCCGGGCTCAGGTCTCCCATGTCGGGACGAAAGCTAATATAACATTTCTTTAACGTCTGATTACCTTTCTCGCTGTAGAGTTTCCTCAGATCTGGATCGGTACAGACTACGATCGTCACGTGCTGAATATGGAGCTCACTATCAGTTTTAGGCAACATGAACGCCACAGTTTGTTTGAGATTTCCGGGCAGTACATCAAACTAAAAAAAAATTGGCCGCGTATCTGCGTGCTTCGCTGCAAATGTCGTCGAAAGACGATTGAGGAGCGCTACGTTAGAGTTACTGTATATGCTACCTTTGGGTAGCAGAGTTGCGCATAGATCTGGCAAGCAAACATGGCTATGTCGCGAATACTCACTCCGTTTTTGCAGGCGACATGCCTACCGCGTCACCAGTGGACATGTTTGGCATGTCGAAGACCGGTGATTTACTTTAATGTGAATGACTAGTGTAAATCCAGTTCGCTGCAGCGGCGCCATCGAGAAATACAAAAATTGGCCCCAGCGTCAGCTTTTCCGCAACGCATGGTTGCTAGCGGCGTTTGGAAGACAGAGGCGCAACTCTGCTACCTAAAAGGTAGCATATGCAGTATTTCTACGCTGCGTGAGATATGGGCGCCATCTGGCACTACGTCGGGAAACGAGCTTGTGCAGATGGCACGGAGTAGGAAAGTTCTTTCCTTCCTCCGTGGCAGAGAGCTTTCGTCGGCGCGTCGCATTTTCAGCGCAGCTTAAGAAACTAGGGTCTTTAGAATTACGTATCTATGTATTTTCTATTAAAGGAACACACCACCTAATACTTACCTAGTGATGTTGCGCCTCAGATATGCGTAATATTTACTTTTTGATCGACAACGTTCACAAGTATGATCAGCGTACCAGTTCAAGATGGGTGGGCGGTGAGCAAGTGGTTCAACTTTGGCCAGGTGGCTGAATCGGGCGACAGACAAACAGAAAGGTAGACAGACAGATAGACAGACCAAAATTTCTGCGTTTAAGTTCCCCAAGAAAGACTATCGTCTTTAAAATTAGTGGCGGTAATAGATTACGAGAACGCTTGCGAGTCTAGCGTCACGGTACGCACGGAGCACGTTGAGATGGCGGAGGAGGTGGCTATCGCGGTCGCGGAGGCCACCACCCGCGGCCGAATTGGTCATCAGCGATTACCAGACGGCATTCCGCAACTTCGCCAACGGCTGCGTATCCCCCGAGGCTTTACGAATTCTACTTGCGGGCAAAACCGAGAATATGGACGTTTGCACCTTATGGGTGCCCGCCCACACCGCCTCGCTCGCCGGCAACGAGACGGCGACCGGGGCGGCTCGAGGGCTTGCGGACCGAGCCGCCACCGTCAACACCGCCACCGCCCCGGCCGCGACGTCGGGCGAGGAGTGGGAGTAGCGCCCCACGAGTTTCAGAGAAATAACACAGCATTACACGCTGGCCAGGTGCAAATTTCCGCCACCACACCAAAAACTGAACAAGAAACAGGCGGTCACGTGGCGACAGCTGCAGACCAGAACGTTTCCAAATGCCGTGATCTTGAATATCTGTTACCAAGAAGAGCTTTATTCGTCAAGTTGCAAGTTTTGCGAGGCCAGGCCATCACTAGAGCACATGTTATGGGAGTATGAGGGAGGTGGGGTTACAGACGGGGACGCAGCCTGGAACCGAACGCACTGATACACTGCACTGCTCAGCTTCGTCCTCGAGGACCAACTCTGGGCCGTTCAGCGGGCCGAGCAAGAAGCCAGAGCTCAAGGGCGCGTGGCCGACGCCTAGGCGGGAATATTCGCCCAAATTCTCAAATAACTCGCCGGATTTTTAAACAATAAAGTTGCTGTTCTGTTCTGGAGTGTGCTTCATGATATCAATCTGGCGTTGCGGCGTGAAATGGCGTAACAACAGGACACATATATTGCGCTCAATACAATAGAAATGAGTGGGAAAAATAACTACGCTGGACGTAGCATACCTAAAACAACTTGATGAGATTTTTTTGGACGTGAGAACAGGATTGCACATTAGGGCTGACGTTTTTATTTCACGTATAGTTTTCCCCAGTAAGCCCTAACGAAATAAACTAATGAACCTTACCCTTTCAGGTTCCCCGACTCCAGTGTCATTCGACGGTTCCGCGGACGGCAGCGCGTCTCCTCTGCCGGTTTCAGTGTTAGCAGAATGCGCTGTCATAGTGACGGATTTACCAGGAGCAGTCTGGTGGCCCGCTTCGGCATATGGCGTCGTCTTGTAAAAATAACAACAAATGAAGGATAATACAGCAAGTGCAAAATAGGAAGGGGGGTACACGTGGAACAATAATGTAATATACTGCATTCCATAACATCGTTGCGTTATAACTAGAAGCCGGATATTTAAGCATTAGAAAACGCGCGCTTTAGGCGCCAAAAATAGGCAGACAAAACAATGTTTTAGGGCAACACAACATAATTTTTACATAAAATGCAAATAACTTCAAAACAAAGACGTGCGCGACCTATATCTACAACAGGAAAGCAAGAAATGTTATTGTTTATGCCAGACCGCTAAAAGATCAGAATGGAGGGATGCCTCGTATTGGCCGGGTCGAATTCCGTAGGGACGATTTCTGCCCCGTCGGTGAACACCTAAAAAAGTAAATTACGAACAAAACAACAACAGCGTGCAGACCACCTTTTTCTTTCTTCCTTTGCTCTCTGGGGTTTAGCATTCGCCAACCGCTTGCGCCATGTCAGCACGGCGGCGTATACTGGCCGGCACGTCCCATTTCACTGCGACTAGCGGTTGTTTTCCGGAAGTTGGCTGAACTACAGGACTAGGTTGAACCCCATAGAGATCCAAACAGTCAGTGTTGCCCGCTAACTTGAATAACGGTCTCAAACTGCACTATAAAGCGAAACTTGAGGCTAAATAGTGTTTATATAGGCCGCATTTCGAAAATAGGCATTTATAGGCAGTGATAGGCATTTTAGGCCCAAGGCCAAAAATAGGCGTTTATAGGCACTATGAAAACACTATAAAAGCCATTCTTTAACCTCTAATTCATGCTCATATATAAAATTGAGGTATAGGAGGGCAAGGAACAAAAAAAGGGATTTGCCTAAAATCTGGTGTCTGGTTATTACATTACGGATGCTTGCGTAGATGTCTAATGTACGATGTCATAACAGTAAACATTAGGGGTGTGCGAATAGTGAATTTTGGAACCGAATCGAATACGAATCGAATAGTGATGACACCGAATCGAATACGAATACTAATTGAATACTTTTCGAATAGTTTTCGAATAGTAAGACAACCATTCTCAAAACGGTCCTAGAACTCCGCAGCGTTTTTTTTCTTTTTTTTGAAAGAAATATTCACGAACTTTCACCAAAGAGCGTTGCGCTTACTTTTAAATGACTTGAATACCACAGTTATGAGATCTGAGGTAAGCTCGTGTACAGCAGCGACCACAACCTTCGAAATATTTCTCACCGTAGGTTGAAATAAAGCAGTGACTGCAGATGCTTTGTCGCCTGCTTTTAAATAAAACTGAGACATAAAATCTAAACAATTTAGAACCGAAGACTACGCATACAGCTAAGGCGGTAATGAAACACATAAACCTGCCATCGCAACCTGGTCCTCGGCACTGAAGGCATGTAGACATCGGTGTTGAAAGCTGTATCTGCAAGAACAATTTACGCAAACACAACCCTTGCATCTATTGCTATTCATGAAGCTGAATGCAGGTGCACCTTCAGTTCTTACAAGATGACGACAGGAACTGATTAATGCGATGCAGAGGCAGCATAGTAAAAACTGAGCGAGTATGGAGCTTTCATAAAAAAAAAAAAAAAACGCCTTCATCCGGTAATCCATATAGCGTCGGTAGTTTCGTAAAAGCTTGGGCTGCATGCATACTGATAATTTATTTATTTATTTATTTATTTATTTATTGGATACTGTGAGCCTAAACAGGCCCATACAGGAGTGAACAATGAATACATAGGTCAATTTCGCAACAGAATAACAAAAGAACAGTTAACGCACTTCGGCACAGTGTTTTATGCGACAACGTTGTCTACATAGTTCGAAAAGAACAACAGAGATTCATTTTTACATAACTCAGTGCACACTATGCACACACTATTCTTACAGTGTAAGAGTGAATTTAGAAATGTAGAAATTTTGCAATTTCAAGGGGTTACACAAAAAGATATTGCTCAATTTTAGCGGTGAACGCCTCCAAAGATTCAACATTCATGCAAGCATGTGGCAGAGCGTTCCATTTTTCTATGGTAGACGGGAAGAAAGAACATTGTAAGTATCACAGCGTGTTATATATGGTCTGATACACTTTGTATGATTTAGCCTTGAAGAGCGCTGATAGGGTTCTTTGAGGTAGTCGTTCTTATTAACAGCAAGCTTATCGTGATATAACAAGTACATCAATTTCAAAGAGGCAACGTGCCGGCGGGTTTCAAGTGTCTGTATCGCAGCGCGATTGCGCAGCAACGTCACACTATCATACCTAGAGTATCTGGAATAAATAAAACGAAGCGCCTTGTTTTGAATTGCCTCTAGCTTATTGATAAGGTACCCTTGGTAGGGATCCCATACTACACTGCCGTACTCGAGAATGGGGCGTACCAGAGATTTATAGCATGATAGTTTAACACTCGGGGGTGCTGTTGCAAGTTTCCTGCGCAGAAAGCCCAGTTGTTTGAACGCTTTTTGACATGTATTACTAATGTGCGTGTCCCATTTCAATGTACTCATTAGCGTCACCCCTAAATATTTGTACGATTCTGTCCGCGCAACATTTGATCCCATAAGGTTGTAAGTGAACAGTAGTGGCTTTTTCTTTCGTGTTATTGACATGCACGCTGTCTTAGTTACGTTTATTTGCATTCCCCATTTTTTGCACCACTTGGCAATACTGAGCAAAGATAAGTTTAATTGAACTTGATCTGCCTCTGTTCGTATTGTTTTGTATATGACGCAGTCATCTGCAAATAGTCTTAGTGTGACGTCTGGTTCAACTTCAAGGTGCATGTCGTTCACGTATATTAAGAATAAGATAGGACCTAATACAGACCCTTGGGGCACTCCCGAAAAAACTTCCAAACATTCTGATTCAGCACTGTTTACTTTAGTGAATTGTGTACGGTTATAAAGGTACGCGCTTATCCAAGATACTACTTTGTCGTCTATTCCAATGTTCCTAAGCTTGCTTATTAACTTCCAGTGGGTTACCCTGTCAAACGCTTTTGAAAAGTCTATGAATATAGCGTCTACCTGTAGCCTCGAATTAATTACTGCAGCAAAGTCGTGGACGGTTTCCAAAAGCTGTGTTGTTGTCGAAAGACCCTTGCGGAAGCCATGTTGTTTAGTGTATAGCAAGTTGTTTTCTTCAAGGTAAGTCATAATTGCTTTGTTAATAATGTGTTCCATGTGCTTACAACAGCAACTGGTTAGTGATACAGGTCTGTAATTGTTTACCTGTAGTTTGCTTCCGCCTTTGTGGATAGGAATGATCTTTGCACATAGCCATTCCGCTGGAACGTTAGCAGTTTTAAGGGATGCTGTGAAAATTTCATGAATGAAAGGGGTCACTTGCTCTGCGTAGCGTCTAAGAAACATATTTGAAAATTTTGTCGGGTCCTGGTGACTTTTTACGTCCATTTGCAAGAGAAGGTTTAGAATTCCATGCTCTGAAAATTCTACTGGCGCCATTGTTGAATCGTGGACTAGTGGTCGACGTGTTCCGGAGGTCCCAAAGTACGAGTGAAGACGGACTGAAAATATTCGTTGAACACTTTTGCGATAGTGGAAGCATCGTCGTGAATTACACCATCGATTTCCAACTGCGCAACACCGTTTTCAGTCTTGGACAGATAACGCCAAAATTTGCTTGGTTCTTGTGTCATGAAAGTTGTGAGTGTTGTTGCGAAGAAGTTGTTACGCGCAGAGCTAATTTCCTGTTTTAGCTCAAGGGTTAATCTACGGACTTCTTCAGAGTAGCTTTTGTTTTTGCGCATGCGCTTTATTTTTCTTTTCTTGTGAATAATGTTGCGTGATATCCACGGCGTTCTGCGCTTTGTACGTTTTATTTTTGTAGGGACAAACTTTTCTTCACAGTAAGCAATCGCTTCTTTGAAAGTTTGCCATAAATTTTCCACTGTACCGTATGTTTCGAGACAAAAGTTGTACGATAATGCTTCCAGGTAATCAATAACACCAACATCATCAGCTCTGTTATAAACTTTGACGGGAACTCGTGATTCAGAACCATAATTTCTGCAACCAACGTTCAGTGTCAGTCTCAAAAGCATATGATCGGATATCCCATCCTCTACTGTTAGTTCAGTTGACAAAGTATGTGACACAAATGCAAGATCCAATACTGAACTCGTTTGCTGTTGAATACGCGTGGGCTGCGTCACAAGCTGATCTAAAGAGAAACAATAGCCTATATTCAGCAGAAGCTCACAGCTGGATGCTTTCTTGCCGGTTATTGATAATGTTTTCCACTCAATAGAAGGAAGATTAAAATCGCCAATAAGGACTATTTTACTTCTATTTTTAGCACGTTTGGTTAGGTAATCGTGAATTTGTGTCAGATATTCGTCAGGAGCATTCGGCTTTCGATAAATTGCACCTATTAGTATGGAGGTATTGTGGCCTTTTATAGTGCACCAAACGCTTTCGTGATTATGGATACCTTGTTCAGCGTGATATGATAGCCCACGTTTTACAGCGATAGCCACACCGCCCCCGCGTCCGTCACGATCAAAACGAACAAAGGAATAACAGGGTGGAATAATTTCGGAGTCATGTACATCAGAGTGCAGCCAGGTTTCAGTTATTACGACAACGTCAGGAGAGTACAGAATAAGCAATTGTTCAAGTTTATCTATCTTATTTACAATGCTTCGCGCGTTAAAACAAATCAACGAAAATGAAGACGCACTTGCACTTTGTCAAGTACGTTTACTATTGCACTTTCCGGCACCTTTGTAACTAGGTCTATCAAGCAATACCCTTGAATTTTCAGCTTCATTCCAAACATATAGCTGATCATTTACTTTTAGTTTGTCAAAGACAAGGGTGACCTTATCCCCCCTTTCCCGCTCAGCTTTCGATGATCGCCAGAGCTTACTACGCAAGGCGCGAACAGGTGCCGAGAAGTCTTCAGAAATAGATAAATGACTGCCTTTCAGCTTAGAACAGTTTCGCAGAACAGCCTCCTTTTCACTGAAGTTGAAAAATCGCAAAATAACGGGACGAACACGGCTGTCCGCTTTCCTGCCGATACGGTGAACACGCTCAACCGATTGAACTTCTATTCCGAGCATGTCTTTTATTATATCTTTAACAACGGCCTCTCTCAGGTTCGCCAACGTTTCATTATCTGCTTCATGGAGCCCATAAATAACAATATTGTTACGGCGGCTTCTATTTTCTAGCTCATCTAGTTTGCCAGTCAGTGTTTCGACCTTTTTACAGACCGTGCTCACTTTCTGCTCACACTGCTCAATCTTTTCACTGCATTGTTTGAATGATGCCAGGCAATCCTCAATTTCCGCAAGTCGGCGGAATTTAGTGATTAAAAGAAGAAAAATGGCCTTTAACTATTCCAAAGTATCATTGTTTTGGAGTTCTCCCGTCGGCGCTAATTATTCGAAAAACTATTCGAAAAATATTCGGTATTTCGAGTATGTACTATCGATTCGAGTACCGAATCGAATAGAATGCTATTGGATTCGTTATTCGAAATTTTCGAATATTCGCACACCCCTAGTAAACATAAGAAAGAGAACAACAATGAATATTGCTGTGAATAGGGCATAAACAATGAAGCTAAATAATGAAGGTAAGCATACCCAGGAATTCGGGACATCGCTTTTAGTTCACCTTTTTTCACACCACGTGGCGTACGGACCTTCAACGTTCAAAATTCGCGCGATGACGCTTGCCGTAGTCGCGCGAATCGAGAAAACCACAATACATAAAAAAAAAAAGCACGACGACGATATCCGCTACAAGCAGCGAGCGTGAACCTAAATCGACGACTGACAACCGCAGCGCATGCAACGAGCGGCCGGTTGGGCAGCTCGACCATGAATCAGCAGTTCTGTTGCAATGAAAGGAGGCTTACGTGTCGCTTGGCTGCGCTTGATAACGACGAGCTCTCGAAAGAGCGTGCTTGCCCTTCTTCGCATCCCCTGCCTCTTCAATATATTTCGTCCGATTATATTGTTGTTGGCTCCCACGGGTTTCTTAAAAGTTCTAAAGCAAGAACGTCCTTTAGCACTGCTGTTTTTGTAGTGTGAAAAAACCTAACTTCCAGAAAATAGTACAAGCTTGTGAGGCGGTGATGACGATCGCGGATTCAAAATGTGTAGACAGACGCTTGCCGTCCCTAATTTCAGTTGGTCTCAATTTATGAATTCAATATTTTGCGCTTTTACAAGACGACTTGCCGTGTTATATTCGCTGCCCACAGACATTTTTCTTTAAAGCTCAATTACCAGCAGAGGTAAAGCAACAATACCTTTGCAAGTACAATATGTTCAATGATCTTCTCAAAAGAATCATTTTAATAAAGTCACCTTAGTTTCAACAGCGCCCCTAACAAGCTCTCGCGGCTACGCGCCCGTGTGTCTGAGAAAAACAATAAGGCCGCCTGTGACATACAACATGTAAAACCGTATTGCCCATGCGTAGTTGGGGTGGTTTACGAAATACCCCTCAGCTGTGGTAGGACATACATCGGCCACACTGGTCGATGTTTAAATATCCGATTAATGGAACATGAAGCCTCCCTTAACAATGTATCTGGTTTACACTTGCCTTCGCACTGCAAGTCCTGCGCATGCGCGCCCCGGTTTTCGGAAACCAGGGTGCTTGGGAAAATTCGAAACCAAGTGGCCAGAGAATTGTTGGAGGCTTTTTGCATAAATAAGAAGGGTGCCCAATGTGTTAGTGTGCCTTCCTTGAATTTATATCGCAACGAATTGCACTTTTTAGACAAGTCTTGATAACTCAAAGTAGGTTGTCATTCTGTTACCGTGATTGTCAATGTGACTCGCCCATGCGCGTGAAGCTACCTGGAACGCAATGTTCTTTCCAATAAAACAGTTTTTAGTTTGGCAAAAGTCCTGTCATTTCTTGTCCTCGTTCCTTTGTGCCTCCAAATTTTGTCAGACCATGCACCAACTAGCCCAAGAACGCGTTTTAGTCGAGAACTAAAGACGCCGGAAATCACCGACTTCATTATGCTCATGACATGCTACCCACGCCGCGTTTTCCTCTCCGCTAAGTGTTGGTGAAAGAGGGATGAAACAGATTAGACTGATATAAATTATCGTGGAACTCGCCTTGTTTGACTGCCTATGCTGATCTGCAACCCTTCAGGGTGGCCTAGTAAATAAGGTGCTCGACTGCTGACCCGCAGGTCGCGGGATCGAATACCGGCCGCGGCGGCCATATTTTCGATGGAGGCGAAAACGCTAGAGGCCCGTGTACTTAGATTTAGGTGTATGTTAACGAACCCCAGTTGGTCGAAATTTCCAGAGCCCTCCACTACGGCGTCTCTCATAATCATATCGGGGTTTTGGGACGTTAAACCCCAGATATTATTAACTTTCCCTAGTCAAGCTAGCAGTAATATTTAAATTAGATTAATCATGCTAATGAGCTTAATTAGTATAATCTACATACTCGAGGCTTCATGTCGACGAGCTTTCACCACAAGTCAATCTAGACCTAATGAGTTAATTAGCGTAATTAATGCTAAATAGACTCAATCATAATTAATATATCGGTATCGCTCGGCATCTCTTGCCGAGCTCGGCATGACTACGCAGACTAGAATCTCAACTCGGCTTAATTAGGGCTAATTAGCCTTCTGGTTGTATTATGCTTGGCTAATTAGTTTTCATCGTGCTCAACTAAACTTAATTACAATTGGCTATGATTAACATGGCTTAACTAGGCACAGCTATGCTGAGTGCGCCGGCATAATGATGATTGTGTTTTGTCTACATCGCGAGTAGTACAAAGCGTGGGCATAACTCTGGTGTAAAAAATATTAATATTATTTACGCTGCAGAGCCCCTAAATGCCAATTAGCACACATTCCAAATGTATTCAGCCTCTTCCTATATGCTTTCATTTGATGCATTACTATGTTGTCGACCTATTAATTTATTGACTATATACCCGCACTTGGCAACTGCCTACAACAATCACTAATAAGCTATAATCGTCATCTTTAATTGCTAGGTTCCATAGATTTTCCCCAAATTATCCCTGAATACTAATTATCGATAACTATCACTAAAGATAATTGCATGTTACTATCTATCTCGGATGTTAATTTCATACATTGAATACCCTATATATATCATGTACATATCCTTATATACTGAAAGATTTTTATTATAACCTTAAAATTGGTAAATTCATTACAAGTGATTACTTATATGGTCAGGGTGCAAATGTGCATATTGTTGCTGAGTAAATTTCACTCAGTGTGAATTCTTGGGGGTCATTGTCAACTCTGTTAATTTTTCATAGTAATTAAGCTAAAAGACCCCTAATCACTAATTAGCAACCTAAGATTCTTATATCTTTGATCCTCTTCGTCTCCACTTCCATGTGATACATTACAACGCAATCCTCGGATTAGTTGATTCTTATTGACCCCTTTTCTATTTACTTCAAGGCGTAAGTATTAATAATGACAGAGTACAATTACCATATCTCTCATACCTTTGATTACTAATTAGCTATAACAGTATCTACTGCTAGTTACTTGCATGCGAGAGCCATCTAATATTAATGGCGTGCATTGCAATACAATATCTAAATATATATATAATATACATGTCCTTCTATACTAACCGCTTTCACCAATAAGTTTTAAGTAAATTGTTAAATTCATTAGTACCCTTGATTACTTACACGCAGTGGAGCAAAATTCGTATCCGTATCAATATATCTTGTCAATTCTTACTTACTTTGAATTACGAGGAGCTATTTTTACCATCTGCTCTAATTAACCTAAGACTTCTCATTGCTAATTAACAACTTAAGACCTCCACAGTATTCATACCCTCCATATCTTTAGCAGCTTCAAGAAAAACAAGATTATATAAAAACACTGACATTTTCACCTGTTTTAGGGCAACCGTAAAGACTTTGAAGCGTATGCACCCCTATAAGGCGGTTTCGCTGCAATGCACCATAGACAAAAGTTCCCGTCGAACCTCAGAAACTTCGCCGACGTCCGCCAAACTTCACAGGTACGAATATTGAATCATCGACATTGGATCCCTTCAGTGATTTAAGCAGGTGAGGGCGCATTGTTTTTAAATAAATTTTTAAATTATCTCCTATGGAGTTTCACATAGCACATAAAAGTGGCTCTCGAACCCAGGAAGTTAATGGGAATAAAGCAAAACTTCTCGCAATGTGGCATAATGACTCCCATATTATATGGACGAAGTGATTTAAGCGTACATTGAAGCGTTACACTACAATAAATGTTCAAAGGTCGTTTCCCATTGAGTGACGGTGCCACTTAGCAGCCAAGACAACAGATGGCGCTAGTTGTCGATGTCCCGAATTCCTGGACATGGATACCGAATCTAACAAAAATAATTAATAAAATAATGTGGTCAAAAACCGTCAAAATCGCTTGTGCATTTCGCACCTCGCTCGAATCGGTGGCACTCGATGATTTTGAAGACACGATTGTCACCTCGCTCTTGTGTACGTGCGTCTTTGACGAGCTTTCCGAACTTGATTTCCGCGTAGCAGCAGTTTCGTTTGCTTCGATTTCCGTTGTCTGGTAAAAAAAATAAAAAAAAGAAGACACCACAAATCAGGCATTTGATAAGAAATAAACCTCACTAAGTGTAGTCCATATACATAAAGAAGAAAAACTAGAGGTGTTCGAATTCAGGAAATTTTCGGATCGTGTACGAAATATCCAAGAGGAACAAAAAGGGAACAATAAATTATGAAATCAAACATTATTTTGACTTTAACTGTGAACACTGCACGAAATTCAAATGATGCCTTGGCTATTATTTTCTACTGGCGTTTTCTGCTGTACTGTCTATGTATTTCGCCGACAATTGTCCACAGCTGAGGTTGAAGAGAGGAAAAGACGGTATTTCTGCAACCCTTGAAATAGCGTCTTTTCCTCCTGCACCAGTTGAACCCGTTGATAATGTAAGCAAACCATCACTTTGCCCACTGACGAAGTTCGAAACTACATTAAAGTTGAACCCCCTAATAACGAAAGCCCTCAAGAACGAAATGTTTGCGGCAACGAAGAAATCTGGTGTCCCCGGCGAACGTCCATAGAGTTCAATGCATTTGCCCCATCTCGACAGAGAAGTGATCTCAAAAAGCGCACCCGAAATAACGAAAGTTTCAGGTAGTGATCCGCAACGTTTATTTCAACGCATGAGCTAGTTGGGAACCCAGAAGTTTGAAAATTGCAGCGCCGCTCATTCGACAAGTCGGGCTCATATGTTTCCGCCAAGAAGCATCGGTGCGATCATTGCTGTTTACATTCGGTCGGACGATGATGATAGCTACAAGACCGTTTTTTCACTGAGACCAGTTTTTCCTAACGCCTCTGTTGGCAACTACGTCGGCACATGACGTTTCAAGTGACGGCAGCCACGAAAGTGACCTCATGCCGACAGCCATTCTGTAGACTGCCTAACCGCTTGTTAACGCTGCTTAACGACGCTATCATCGAAAGTGTGCGCAAAGAATATGAGAGTGACAACTAGAGTGAGGAAAGCAACAAAACGCAAGAAACGCAAGTAAGTTCGCGCGCGAAGTTCTAGATGCTTTTGACATCGTTCGCGCTTTCCTCGGCACCCACGCCGACGACGACGAAGCTATGCAAAGCTTATTAAACTGTGAGGCTCGAGCCGTCAATATCCTTCAAAGCAACGTGAAACAGAACGAGATCAGCGACGTTTTTAAATGAATTTCGGTCGTGCGAAGTATTTGGTGTGCGTATTTTTTCATTTTCACGACAACGACATTCTCTCGAGAACGAACAAGAAGCGCTTCCCCGGCGATTTCGTTATTGGGGGGGGGGGGGGGGTCCGACTGTACAATAAGAAAAGGCATCGCCACAATATAGTGTCTAGCTTAGACACGTTCATACCGGCACCCTGAAGTACATGCAAACCATTAACAAGTATAATTTGAATTAACCGTGACACCTTCAGAAACGCCAATAGTAAAACACGGGAACAACGTGTTACTAGCACGTGTAATGCGGTGTTCGCTGAAAGAGAGAGAAATACTGCGCTACAAATTGGAACAAATCAGCACTGCCAGAATATTGCTATATATAGAGCGTTTGAAAAATTAGAAATATTTTAGAATGCTGCCTATCTAAACGACCAGCACCACGAAACATGTGTTTTGATCGAAGTTTGATCTGTAATTATGAAGTATACCAATTAATAAATTTCAGTATCCCAGTTGCATGGCTACTTACAATGTATTGTTCGCCGCTATACTGATAAAGGGATAGCAGATATGTTAGGCCTCCATAGAGCAGACCAGTGGGTATGAGAATACGTCAGCTGCGCTCGTATATTGTGTATGTGGTCACCTGCTATTTTCAGGCGCCTGATTAGGCACCGCGAAAAAAACAAAGAAAAAACAAAGACAATTTTCTTGTGTAGAGCAACGTAGAATACTGTTAACTAGACGTCAAAACTAGTAAGATGACCTCATCATTACCTACAATCTCTGTTTACCTTTTCAACGATAATACGTGGACTCATAGCTGGTTCCCTGACGACCGCCGTTCTCGGCACTTGAATTCCTAATGAAAATCCGCCCATTGCGCAAAGCTATCCATCCTTTTACCTATTTTAATCGGTTTCTTCGCAGTTGCTAAGCAGCACTTGTACCATTCAGAGGTCTTATTTAGAGCACCATGTCCTTCCTTTGCCGATCGTGTAACGGGGCTCTCAAACTCACCCCAGGTAGCAGGCCGCAGTCACGAAATTCAATCGGCACAAGGGCCGCGACAATGAAGATGGTGGGAGCGCAAGGGGGGGGGGGGGGGTGTCGGGGAGACATTGAACAAAATGTCACCTAACGTTGCCATTTGAAAGAAAGCCTTTGCCATATTACATACATGGGTCACTTCTGAAGGGGATTTGATGTCGGGTTTCGAAAAAAACATATCGATACTGATTTCCACAATGACTAATATCTGGACACCGATTCTGAAATATAGTTTTCGTTCCACGGTGATGTTTCAACTCACATTGACCGCACTGGGTGCCTCACCAAATTAATGCTTGAGAACAGTCCCGTCTGTGTAGCTACACGAACAAAGCGCTATTAATTGCAATAGGCGGAGAAAATAATGCGAGTACTATTTAGCAAAGTCACAAAACTTTATTCCGTATAAAGCCACGGGCCGCGTGTTTGAGACCCCTGGACTCTAACGAGTTCCGTTTGCTCAGTGCTGTAGTGCAGTACGCCACACATACTATCCCATCAGGCCGACCGCTTAATGGGGTACGGACACAAAAATTTTGGCCTCGGGCGTTTTTTTTTCTGCAATGTGTTGCTGGGGGCCTGTTTGTCATAACACGGCACAGCATTTGGTGCAGCGCACGACAGATAAATAATTACAGGCTCCTCATTACCGACCAGTGTCAGTTTCAGTTTCAAAAATGACAAGCCTCCAGGGTGCAACTATTACCACCTAGCGGGTGCAGCGCTCGATCCCGTCAGCACACAGAACTGTGACGCACTTCCGCACGGTTCGCGATCAACCGCCGAGAAGTACGCTGCCGGAGCAAACGCGGCATAAAAACATGGCGGCTATGACGTCATCATAACTTGTTGCAACGTGGTCACGTGAGGTAAGTAGGGGGTCCCCAAGGGTCCCCTTTGAGGGTGTCAGTAGCGCGAAGATGTCGATCGCTCACGCAAACTTTAAAATTCAATTAAAATAACTTACAAGTTATATTCGCTGTTGGTATTTTGTAGATGATATACGCATGCTCACCGGAATCGATCCCGCAGGCTATCTCGGCCGCAAAATATTGTGTCAGTACCCCTTTAAACTCCTTGCGGAGAGTCCTGTCGTCAGTACTATGCTTTGCGGATTTTTGAAGGATAGCAAATAATCTGATCAGAAAATTGATAACAACATGCACTACATCCCCGAGTGCGAGAACAGCATTTAGTTATGGAAATAAGGGCTAGTGGAAGCCGTGAGCAGTCTTTGAACTCGTGAGGCCACGCGCTCCCGTGTTGCAAGTCATATTGAGCGCGACTGTACTCAGCAAAAAAAAAAAAAAAAAAAAAAACCCCGACAACAAGGCATGCGCAGCGAGGCTGAAAATTCGAGAAACGGAGTTCATGATTGAATGAAGTGATTGCATAGTTAGCGTTTATTACCCTGACGCTAACTGAGCGTGCATTGTTGGTCTGCGAGATGAACGGAGTAGTAAGGACAACATTTAAAAAGCTGTTTGCCTGTAAGCATTGTTTTCGATTAACCGACCACCTTCGTTCATATCATGTTCAGCGTCAGTATAGGTTGAAATTCGCTCTTATAAATTATACCACATCGCAAGAAATTTTCTTGAATAAGGCACTCTGCTGCTCGTTATCAGCATGCGTAAAATCGAGGCGGGAGGCACACAAAGAATGCATTACAGGCACGTAAAAAATGCTTGTGCTCGCGCTATACCTGTTGTGTTGCTAGCTTTTTGCGAAGCTTAAGGTACTCGTGCTTAAGGTACTCATGCTTAATTTAGACCAATTATCCCGGCCCAGTACCGTGTCGTACGCGATAACAAGACGTGACGCAGTAAGTTAAGATGCGCAAATTGTGAAATTTCTTACCGCGCTGATGTCGGTGATATTTGCAGATTCAGGCGACGAGGGCACACCGTCGTCTCTTCTCGTAGGACGCGGTTTCGACAAATCTGTCGTCGTCGGTATCTCGCTCGTTTCGGTTGCTTCACTAAGCTTGGTCTGTTAGGAGAGAAATCGCGCGGCTGATAAGCGATATAAAGGTGTTTTTCGCGGGTAGGCTTTACTTGACGTGACGTCTTCAGAAAGATAAAGCAGGTTGTACATGAATGCAACACTGAAGCTATTATACCCTCCGCCACGGGCATCGACGCCCGTTTATGCGAGTATGCAGGAGAAGAATGATATGCGAGTTATCCTGCGTATACACGCTGCTTAGAATAAACGACCCTGAGGGCGGTCACTCTTTAGGTGCCTGCGCCATTGTACTACAGTTCGCGAAGCTCAGGTTTTACTTTAACGGCATTTGTCGCTGTTATCCTTCAGAAATGCGGTGTTTATTTGGGTATATATTATTGCTAGAAATAGTTTCCTGGCATTTGTGTGAACGCAACCAAGGATTGAAATAGTGATGATGATGATGATGATGATGATGATGATGATGATGATGATGATGATAATAATAATAATAATAATAATAATAATAATAATAATAATAATAATAATAATAATAATAATAATATAATAATAATAATAATAATAATTTATTTCCATCCAGAGAGTGATTGCGGAGAGAGAGAAAAAACACACGATGGCATGACTACTTCTCCCCTCCCTTGTTCCCAGCTGATTCAACTAAATTTGAATATTTAGAATACACTCTGGCCTAACTAAATATGCAACTTATCGAATGTCGAAGTGCCACGTGGCAGGGACGCCGCGTATAATGAATTGTAAGCACTTCTATTTTAAAGCATACAGGCACGGCAACTACATTGCTCGCAGAATGACGGTTATCAAGAGAGCTTGACACCGAGGCTCCCTTTCCTGGCTGTTGTGTTTTCCTTGGTTCACTGATAGCATCAAAAGTCAAAAGTCGCAGTGCCGTTTTTAAAGCACTATTCACGCTAGAGGCCTTCAAAAGAGATCCCTCAAAACACGCTTACCGGTTCATCAAAGTCTGACGGGCTGCTTATTTCAGAAGTTTCACCGTTGTCATCTTGCAGAGTCTCTGCCCCTGGGTATGAAAAAAAAATATTCCGCCGAGAACGTTAATATCACTTCGAGTTTGTTGATGCTTTGTGCACCTAGCAGTGCTTACATTAATACCCGTCGGTAGGCGCTCGTCAAAGCGGAAGGGTTGTCTCGTTTTGAAATAACGCTTAATGCTCATGCACTTACACAAAGCGTAAATGAAAATATAATACAAAACACCTTGCTTTATTGTAGTTGTGAGGCTCTAGTGCTATAAAGCTATATTCTGCGAATTCAATGTGGTAACTTCTTTCAATAACGAATGTATGCCAAATTAGTAATGTCTTTGGCATGACGCAGCTGAGTCAACTACAGACGTTTATGGGTCTATTCCGCAGTCCTGCTATCGTGTTCCCACTTTCTTCGGGCCAACATATTGCAAACAGTGGCCAAACATTTCACATCGTAGCAAGCATATGCCTCTCATAACGGATTTATGTGTTGCCGCAAACCACGCGTATTCCGGCTTCGCCACTGCAGTCGCAATTCTCGGTCATTTGCTAAGTTTAAAAATGTATTAAAAATACAACACTATGATTGGCCGTATGACTACAACAGGAGGTATAAATGTGAAGTGCCACTTTGTGTCGTCGAATAATGGAGATGTAATCAACAATTCCGAAGGGCAGCACCAAATATTGACAATGAAGCCAAATTTCCGCGTGGTGAAACCGTTAGAAGAACTTGTGCTTTCAAGTCAAAACAGCGCAGAAAGTCAGGGGAAGACGGACGATCGAAATAAAGGCAGTTCTTCGAACGAGGAATACCTCTCGAGCCAGCGTTTCTGCAAGGGAACTTGTCTTCGTCAGGATGGAAACTGCCTTCCTTAGCAGCATTTTTATGCTCGATGGAAGAGAAGAACAAGTAGAACAATCTTATACGAGATTTAGCTTGTGCGCACGAACTCATTATCCCTATGTGGCCTCTTGTGAACCGGTGTCAGTCTGTAAGAGACTTATTTAATATGGAATCACTGATGGCTTCAAATGCGTGGACCATTTCGAGAATACTTTTGCGTTGGATCTATATTAAATAAATATGGTGTGACGAAATTGGAATTTCGCACTTGCTTGCTTGGTTATACAACTTTACAGACTACAACGATCATTCCACCGATTGACGACATGCGATATAGTTCCTGGTTTTCGAAGAAACGTGCGCACGGATGTTGCCCTCGCCGTCTGCATGGCTGAGGGTACGAGCATAATTTGAACAGATGTACTTAGGGCGGGAGCGAGTCGGGGGGGGGGGGGGGGGGGGAGATGAAATCAAGAAGTTCGCAGGAATAAAACGTGGTAAATTGGATAGGGTAAAGAGGTGGGGTAAACTGAAGGCCATTGGGAGAGGCCGTCAATTTAGAGCGGATGTAAAATACGCTGAGGACGTTAATGATGGGAAGGTGGTGATGATGGGGACGATGACCAGGATGATGATGCGAGCTGCCAGTTTCAACGAAGAGAAAATTAATTATAGACAGTAAGGAACGTAAAAGAAGAGATGGCTACCGCTGCGCAAGATGGCTAGATGATATTCTGGAGGCCACAAGGAAACGTCTAGGAGAGCCTAAAGAACTCCCTGTCAAGCTGTCCACATGCAAGATTCTAAAGAAGGTAGTTGCTGCTTTAACGAAGGCAAGTCCAGTTTTTGAAACGTTGGCTCCAGCGACAGCCTGCGTTCAAGAATTTTTCATCTCTGCTTATAAATAGGCTTCACTCGCGGTCATATGTTGATGGTGTGACAAGAGTTATCAGCTACTCTATCAGTCCAACAACAGTGTGAAGAATCTTGCTTTTTGTGAATACAGGGACGTCTGAATGTTTGCGTACCAGGAGACAGGTCCGTTGGCACAGAAATTTCCTTCTCCTCTGGAAAGATTTGGTCCTCATCACTTTGAGGTTCGCGTACGCTCTTCGATCTAATGGTCTTCGGCCGTGTGCGCCGCTGGTGCCCACCACCTGACAGCCGATGCGGTACGGAAGAGTGTTTATCGTCACCGGGAACAGTTCTCTCAATGACAGCTGGCTGCACGATCTTCTCTGGTTCGTCTTCTGAGGCGAGGCGGACACGTTCTGCGGTCGCCACCTTGCGGGAGCGTCTCCTGTCGAACACTTGTTGCGCTGGTTGCACACCAGCGTGACCGGCAACTGGCCGCGTTGGCCGCACTGTAGGAACCTGGGACCCAATTTACGAATATTTTTGCTCATAAGTGTTATTATTGCAATTGCCCAGCAGCCTTCACTAATGTATCTCAGTCACAAAGGTTCGCAGAAGCTTTCTTATCGCAAACTATTCGGCGTAAGGCGTCTTTGTGAATAAGGACCCCGTGGCCAAATTGATAGCTTTTTTTTTCGTCAGCAAGCGGCAGCCTTATCTAATAATACATTCACCATCAGGATTGACTAAAATTTCTTGCACTAAGAGTCCTCGCGTTAGAGCTTTTCGCAAATAGGGGTCCTGCAGTGTTTATGGAAACGTGAAACGCACAGCGTGGGGATGTCAAGTGCCCGGATTGTCTTTGATAAGCAGGGCAGCCTATCTGGCGCTTCTGGAAATGTTTCCTTCACTTTCTGCTGCACACCGAGTGTCGTACGTTGCAGTTTCGGAGCAAGATATCACTGTCGCCTGTCATTATGTTTGCCCTGAGAAAGACGTTCACCGGATTGCGACTCGAAGAAACCAACAATGATGGACCCAGGATTTTCAACAACAGAGGACATTCCTTGTTCTACCAATGATGGTCACTGTAAATCTTCAACAAACAGCACGGAAAGATGGTTCGTTTGAGATTAATACGCGCAGCAACGTTCGCGTGCAACTGCTTATACGCTTCACCAACCATAGGTAAACGAAATTATCCCAGTGCCATTGGTAAAAAAAGGACTGCTGCATTTCATCAGAATAGAGGTGGTGCAATGCATTTTTTTTGCTACTGAGTGAAAACAGGCGAGCAAGCTTCGGCCAGATTGAATTTATGTTTATTATAGTTGCGCGACGTTGCGAAAGTGGTTCACGCACTGTTTTTAGACTTGCATATGCACAGAATGCGCGGCTTCACAGGTTAATCTAAATGCGATATAAACGTTTCGCATCACTTCAATATTTGTTGTGGAGACAATAAAGAGAGTGCAAAAATAACAGCTCTAGGCCCATCTTTGAGAAACTTTTTTTCCTATTCAATAGACCCTTTTCATAATTGTAAAGCTAGCTTTCCTGCCATGCAGTTTGCCCAACTAATGGCGGCTAGTCACTTACTGCGAACAGCGTGTTCACGCGCATTTTGCTTACGCTATGACGTGGAAAATGTAGACTCGGCTCTCTTGACATAAATACGCATAATAGACAAGCCTCAGCACGTGCGACTAGGACCTCGTCTCCACTCTAAGGAAGAGATATGCCGCCATTAGTTGTTCAAATATGTAGCGCAGAGAAGCGCACTTGCGGATTATGAAAAGGGTCTATTGCGAACGCTGCTGCTTCGCTGCGAAATAAATTATTTTTTATATGTGGTCTAATTCGTGACTGTCTTTAGGTGATGACATCGTTGCATAATGAATAATGTTTCATCCGGGATCAGCTTCCTTACCACGTGATTTTTCTTCAGAACAGTTGTGCTCTCTTTGGGACGTCATTCTCTCGCACAACAGTAATTGCTTGCGCTTGCTTTTTCAAAAACTTGGCGCTGGCTACTTTCCTATCAAGAATGTAATGTCACGCTGATAGCACATACACCCGTAGGGACGTGGAAGTACCACGTTCGCGGCGTTAGATCAAGGTAAAGACACGCAAGTAAGATGGCTGTTACTGTCGCGACAAAAATACGCTGCAAGAAGCGCAAAAGTTTTTTTTTAGGGTGCAAGCAATGAACGCCATACGAAAATTACTCGGTACTCTTTTTAAATACACGCTTAGCTATGGGGAGATATGCACTTGATATGGAGGAAAAACACTAGTTTGCCTAGGCTCACGTTTTGAAGGAGTACCATTATTACTTACGGATGCCGTTGGGGTGTTTCGCGTCGCCGCGCCCCAGTCGGCCTGGTGGATGGCTCCCTTTGGGACAACTGTTTCTGCAGCAAAGACTAAAAGCGATAGGGAACGTATGAGGCACAATTTTCTTGTTTCCTGCGGCAAGCTACAATGCTTGAACTTTTAATAAAGCCTTTGCTGCTTTTCTGAGGCGCTATAATTACTCGAATAATAATTCGTTTTGCCACATTGAATTGGTTCTGCTCGGATTGCGGCATGGTACACTCTTGATTCAACGCTGATGGGTTGTCTATTACTGGTAGCTTTACGTGCAGTCATGGACGCAGCTTGCTAATGTATCGGTACTACAACATGCTGTCTACGACATCGTCAGCGCTGCATATTCTCCGCTGTGAGTTGTGGCTTAAACATCATAAAGACACGGACGGAATGTTGTTGATCTCGGCCATAAACGGCACGACAGAAGCCACGTACAGCGCGATAAAACGCGCGAACGCACATGCTGATAAGATCCATATGACGTAACGAAACTAGCTTCGTCCAACCCTGATACTACAACATGGCGGCTATGACGAAACCAGTACAATCGATCTATAAGGGAGGTGCTCTGTGCTGGCAGTTTTGGCACGCATAACTCTGTGGGAAGTGCCCATAGGTAGATGGAATGAACTCCGTAGAAAATGAGCACATCGTAAACGCTATATGTGCTAATTATTTGTTATTATTTAACTCTATCTAAACAACGAATCCTCACTAGAACTACCACGTCAAGCCATGTATAGGCCACTCTAGAAGATTTCCGTTAACGTGTGTCATATATTATGCAAGGTAATTGGATAACATAATAAGTAGAAGATTCGTATGCACTTTCATTTCGTTTGTATGACCACCTGCAGTTATGTGCGGTACATGGCAATTGCTCTGCTATCCACAGTAATGAGCGTGATTGCACTTGCATTGTTACATTGCGTCCTTTGGGATACATGGAGTGACACCAAGTGAGTCAAACATGACCACTGTACTGCAACCAAATGTGTTGTGCGATTAGTGTTTAAAGCCGTGCTGCAATATAACGCATGCGCAGATGGAAAGGGGCAGGAGTGGTAATTCTTAGATGTTTGAGTAACCTTTAGATTTGGTTTGATTCACTACAGTTTTTCCGTCTTGACTACTGGTTACTTTATTGGTTCGTTTCCATATTCTTGCTTTTTTTTTTCAAGCGAAACTTGTTATGAGCTACAAATTTCGGTGGCGCTGTTTTCGTATGCGAAAAACCAGTCGCCCATTCTTCGAGCGTACAGAACTGCGGCCCTCCAAGGTGCCCCGGTCACATGCGTATTGGTATGGGCGCTTTCCTATAACTGATGGTCTCTATATCGTGGGCTTGTCGGCGATCGACCCTTTCTGATGTGACAATCTGATCTTTTAGCGAGGTCACTTGTGGTTTCACGTTCCCACAGTTCATTGTGGCCTGGATATCAACGCATGACCTCGCGTTCAGGCGCCGGTGATGGAACATGAGTCATCAGGCACGATGCCAACTGCGCAGACGCGCCGTCACGCCACGCCCACAACCAATCAGAGCCATTTCGCTTCCACCGGGGATAGATAGATAGATAGATAGATAGATAGATAGATAGATAGATAGATAGATAGATAGATAGATAGATAGATAGATAGATAGATGAAAGAAAGAAAGAAAGAAGGAAAGGAAGAAAGAAAGAAAGAAAGAAAGAAAGAAATCACACCATCTCCCGCTAAAGGGGACCATGAGGCGATGCGAAGCAATGTTTCGGCATGTAGAGCCCGCGTTTCAGAGGTGCAGTGGTGAGGGGGAAAGGGGAGAGGGAAAGTGGAGAGGGGAAAGGAGAGGGGGAGGGGAAAGGGAAGGGGAGAGGTGATGTGGAGAGGGGGAAAGGGGAGGGGAGGACAGGGGAAGGGTAGGGGAGAGGGGGAAGGGGAGGGAAGGAGGAAAGGGAAGATGACAGGTGATGTGGAGAGGGGGAGTGGAGAGGGGAAGTGGAGGTTTGCGCATGCGCAGTAAGGGTGGTCACGCCGCACACCACCACCACCACCACCACCGGATTGAAGTCCGCTATAATATGCTTCACATCTAAAAGAAAGACATGTAGTGGATAAGGCGCGCACACGCCAAGTTTCGCTTGCCCACATTTCCCCGATAGCGGAAGGGCTCCTGAATCTTTTCTAGACCTTCGCATCGTGACCTGATTATATTTGCTTTTTGATGTACCCCTTTAATGCCCCGTTCCTCCCCCATCCCTTCCTACGTCAGCCCCAATTCAACTAACAAGGTGTGGCTTCGAGCAAGTTGGTACTGCATGCTGTACTGCGTCTTGTGCAAAACATTTTAGGTGAAGGGCGCTGCGCCTGTCCGTGCCTTTTTCACCCTTCGTCTTTTGCGCACGAAGTAGTAGACCAATTCCCCGGCACACATTGCGGAAGTTATGTTCTGGATCAAATGTAAACGCACATCGCACATCAGCAAGCGTTCCGATGGAGTTCAGCGCTATTGCTATATGTCTCTTCGATTTGGCTGCTCTTTCTTGAATAGTTGGGGGATTGCAGAGCTTATCTCCTGAATTTGTCATTGCAGCACGTGCCGCTTGCGCCACGCTCTTCTATTTGACTTCGTGTAAGACAAGCTCAGCACCAATGCAAGCTTCTCCTGAACTCGCTGCTTTGTAACTGCAAGCGTTGTTGAAGTTCTCGGTAGGTGACGACATAGCATACCGCTAATTCAATAATGATTCGCGGATGTTAACATCTACCGCAGTAGATACAACAGTTATACTAGCTGGCATAAGAATAATAGGTACAGATTTGATGCCTGAATTGTTGTCAGGACAAATGAGTAAACACGTGTAACTATGTCTTTCTTGGAAATATGTCTTTCTTAGAAGGTGTTTTTCGTTTTTTTTTCTGACGGCGGATAATCCGCGGTCACCATCCGCTTACGTCGACATGGCACTATCAAGATGGTAGGTTTTGTGATATTGACAAACCGAACACACTCTTTTATGCTACCAGCGCATTTGCCGAAAAGACAACTGCCTTCAGCGGGACGGCAAAGCTCGATCGTTGCTGCACGTTAGTCCTTCGATTCGCGAGGGTCGCGAGGCAAGCAGGCATCGCACTACATTTGCACGGCACGAAGTCGTGCGGCCCGGTGCACTGCACTGTGCAGAGCTGGTCCAAACGGTGCAGCGAAATCGACGAGAAGAGTATCTACATGCAAGTGCACCCTGCCTTCGCAGAAACAACCCTCAGGCACTGATTCATGAAATAAAGGTTGGCGCTCACTGGACGACCACGCGACGAGGCCTCTGTGTATGCTGACGGCGGCGACGAAGCCCGTCGCGCACAGCACTAGTAGAACGCATCCGCAGCGACTGATTTGAGGTCTGAACAGCTGGCACCAGAGCAGCGACGTCGGAACTTTGCCGAGAGAGGTGATGCTGGACTCGCTCACGGAACGCTTCCACGTGGACGCCATCGGCGAGTTTGACCGCCCGGAGGCCCTCGAGGGCTTGGCGTCGCCGCTGTAGTTAACGAGCAATCGTCCCTGTTTCCCGCCGTTGTTCCTCTTCTACTTCTGATGCCATGTCCTCGCTTAATGCTGTGGCTGCACCGTGGCGCTAACCCACTGTTGAAAACAGCCCCCCGACCGCTTACATATATGATCGCTCTGGCCATGTAATAATGCGAAAGCCTTAGACGCCTCATGAAACGCGAAAAGTAACCGTCGGCCATGGAGGAAGGAAAACTGAGCCGAGGCTTCATCGTACCCAATGCATTGCAAGAAATGCGGCGGAGGTGACGTCAAATTTATAGGGGCAAACAAACCGGTATGGAGCAAACAAAACAGCAGACGCCCCGCGGCGTGCTTTCCGCGCTGGTTCGCTTCTCCGCAGATTTATAGTGACGACGTAAATTAAGCGCGTATTGTGCGGTTTGCATGCAGTGAAATGTTGTAAGCACACATTTACCGGGCTGTCCGTGCGTGGCAGGCCCGAACGCTCCGTGCTGAAATTCTTCGAGAAGCGTTATTGTCAAGCTGCAGTCCAGAAAGTACTGGTGCAGGCCGTAATCAAAGCATTCAGCTCCTGCGTCGTCTTATTCGAATTCACCTGGCAGTGACTTACGCGTTCTTTATGTCATGCAATCAGGACGTTAAGCATAGTCGTTGAACAGAATGCTAGGCGTTAGGCCTTTTTTTCTCTTAGCCCGATCTCCCGACCTACTGGCCGATCAGCTGTTCTCTGCTCGTATATAAATGGAGCGCGCGTGGCACTGCATTATTTTAACAGCTTGCTTAGTAGTTGTACGGCGCAACGCAACCTAATACTTGAAGTAACTTTACGTCTAAATGGGACACCGCTATGTTGTGCACGCGATTGTGAACGTAAAGTTTGTAATTAGAATGCGCACACAACTACTAACACGCAGCGTGCGCGCACACCGCACAATACACACACCACCACATTACGATAACAATGAAAGTTTACTGCCTTTCCGGATGAACGACACAGCACACGATACGATACACTCGGCGCATGTTATGTACAGCGTCTCAGACGCCAAAAACAAAAGTTCACCTGTGTTCTGAGTTGACACAATGAACAAGGACCGACAGAGCGCACGTCGGATAGCTTCGCATGCAAATACCATGCATAAGTGATGAGCAATGAACAGAACGTACGTAGACAGGAAAAGTGACACCCGTTTTTTCCGCAGTGAACGTGATTTGCACCGGCTATACACAACGGCTGGGCATTGAGTATCTTTCCTAAAGAAACACACAGAAGGAGCAGCGTGCATGCTCGATGCGAATCGCTCGATGCGGGCATGCGCTTGCAAATGACGCGACGGAAATCCCCGAATATTTTGCTGCTCCTTCGCTAGGAGGCGATGCGAATGTTTGTGATGTGGAGGCTTCGCGAATGTAACGTCAGGGCCTCTCCTTAGTATTCCTTCCTCCATGCCGTCGGCGTCGTCGGCGTCAACACGAGTGATGCAAAAAATCCTGTGGCGCCGTCATCATGACTTCACAGGTAACCAAAATACTTGACGTCATTGTGACGTCACATGATGTCATCACATCTCATTGTAGTTTGGGCAAAGGTGGGCCGATCACGGAAGCGCTGTGAAACCACTCGGGGAGTAGAAAGCTTCAAATTCCTCCGACCCCGGACGCAGGGCAGAACCACGTTGGGCGCGGAAAGTTTTCGGGCGCGATCAATATAATCGAATGAGAAGAAAAATAATGTGACTGTCGCCTTCCAGTCGTCCTAGGCGAATGCATAAGGGACCATGAGACTGTCTACAGGTTGCTCGTCCTCGTCCGCGCACTAAAACCATCGCTACATCTTTCCTTCTTAGGGCAGCCATAGAAGGGAACGACCTTTACCACAACATCGCTCTTACCCCCGCCCTTCGACCTTCACAGCCAATGTAAATAACCATATTTCATGATAAACCTAAACGTATTGATTCAAGCACCCCCGCCCCTCAGCTCGGGGTGGCGGGGTTGTGGAAATTAACACGAATGAATTATTTTAAGAATAAATAAATTAGTTATTGACACTATTCCGGCTGGTTAAAAAAAGGCAGATCCATTCAAAGGGTGAATAATTAGTAGAGACTGATTAAGCTCGCGGGGAAGGTACAGATACGGTTTCCTAAGATTACGAGGAGGCGACATTTTGGCGCGACGCAGCACGATAGGCATCTTTCGCCGGGTGGAGAAACAGCGTCCTGGGTGCTGTGTGGCAGATCACAGCCATCGTGATGACATTGTGTGACATGATGTGTGGTTGGAAAGGCCCGTAGCCAGGAATTTTTTTCGGGTGGGGGGCACTTGCGGAAAACTTTGACCATTTGAGAAAAACACTTATTTTCATTATTTATTTTAGGAGCTTGCTCGCCAAGCTTCTTATACTCGCGCCTTGTCCTCACACGCGTGACCGTCGGCGGTACACACCACGCTCGGCGCAGCTGCGCTCTCTCCGGTTATTTCAAGAATGCTCACTAGATGGCGCCGCCGCTCAAGGCGGCACACACCACGCTCGGCGCAAGCGCTAGTTAGGTGAGTGCTGGAGGGCCGCACTTCTCGTTTGGCTCGCTTCCTTTCTCTTCGCCAGGAGCTCACTAAGTGAACACTCTTCGTTGCTGCTCCGCAGCATGAACGGCAGCAGCGCGACGGGCTCGCAACGCAGCAGCAGCTTGGGAAGATCTCGCCTTGGCAATAAGCAGCCAACACATGATATCACGTTACGCTCTCCGATGCGTATCGTACGACTGCAAACGTGCCACCACCATTAGGGGCACCTGTATCGATGTTGCCTTCTCCAACTTTCCATTGCGTCCCATCATCGGTGATCCCTTGGCAACATACTTTACTGATCATAAAGCAATCATCTTTAAAGGGAAACGAGTCCCCAAGCTCATCGAGGAACGCCCTTCTTGTATTTTGTAATGTAATGCATATAGTTCATCCGTCATAAAGCAATCATCTTTAAAGGGAAACCAGTCCGCCAACTCATCGAGGGACGCCCTTCTTGAACTTGGTAAAACATCTTTTATGTATATATAATGTTTATAGTTCATCGAAATGTATATATACTTCATCAAAATGTACATAGTGCATCCAGCCTTACATTAATAAACATTGTGGATGTAATGTATGTGTAACAACGTTGTCACGTCTGTATATCATGGTAGAGGAATGTGCACGGAGCATTCGCGGGTCACCCGATCATCTCCGAGCAAGCTCCTCTAACATCATTCACTTCTTGGATATGGCGGTGAATGTTTTTTGGTAAAAACACCTACTATACCAAAATTTCGGGAGGGGGGGGAGGGGGCCGGGCCTCTATGCTCCCCCCTCCCCCTTGGCTACGGGCCTAGGCGTGGACCTCCGGTGGCACTACGGGAGGCTGTTGCGCACGACGATACAAAACGTCAGGAGATGACGTCGACGGAAAATAACTGATGTTAATGAGCACCCTACAGGACATTAGAAAGCGCTAGTTCGACGTGTACTCTCATTTTTTCTCAGTTGTATACTGTGGGCGAATACACGCCGCTAGCAGCCCAGTGGCATGCTAAGTTGGTTCACGTGTGTAGAGTCTGCTAAGGCATCTTGACATATCTACATCTTGAAGAGGTAGCGCAAAAGACGATCACACAAGCCAGGAAGGACCAGGAAGGATTTCCTCATCTTTTGTGTACTCGTCCTAAGCAGGTATCCCATCGAGATATTCAACCTTTACCAACTCGCCCTATTGTCGACTACTATTTACAAATAACAGTCGGGCAGGGCTGCCATGTTGCAAAGACCAAAAACAGCAAGAAAATGGGAAAAACTAGCACGAAAGTGGCCAACCTGAGCAATTGGCAGGAAATGCAGCCAAAAGTAGACACGCTTGTGGGAAAACGGTGACGACGTTTTTAAACTGAAAGCCTTAGATGCCCAATCGAACGCGAAAATCGACCATCGGCGGCGTCTGCATGGGTGATGAAAAAAATCACCATTCCGTGATGACATCACCATATGACATAAGCATGGCGCCACAAGTCGCCGAAATTTGTGATGCCATGATGATTTCATTGAAACGTCATAATGACGTCATAGTGATGTCATATGATGACGTCATCACATGGCATCGTCGCTTTACACTGCCTCCGTGATCGGCCCATCGAATACGGAGGCAGTGCAAAACCAGGTGAGGTGCAGAAAGCTTGCAATGCCTCCGATCCTGGACGCAGTGCAAAACCACGTTTGGTGTAGAACGTTTTCGGAAGGGGGCGAGGGAGGATCAATACATCGACTGAAGAAATAGAAGAAGATGGCTTTCACCTTCGAGTCGTTTTAGGTGACGGCATAAGGGACCGTGACAGCTTTTATATCGCTGGACGCAAAAGCCTTTTTGGCGAAAATCTGAATACTTGCTGCATGAATCTTTCAAAGTCAGTATTACTGATATTCTAGCATAAATTCCTGATTTAACAATGATTTGATGCAGGATAACGAAGTTTATTGCGCTGTTGCAAAAAGGAGCAGCGCTGCGCATACTTCATATTTCTAAAATAGCGTAGGCACCGAAGCAACGCAAACGCCACGAACACTCTTGTAAAACTCTCTAGTGACACAATATTCCGGCGCCTTGCGTGACTTTTTTTAAAAGGACCCTGCAACACTTTGCAGCATGGTCAGAAAACGCTCCCGATTGGTAGTCGAGGCTCCCGAGAACATGAGCCAAACGCGGCGGCTGCATTTTCGATAGAGGCGAGAATGTTTGAGGCCCGTGTGCTTACATTTAGGTGCGCGTTAATGAACCCCAGGTGGTCGAAATTTCCGGAGCCCTCCACTACGGCGTCTCTCATATTCATATCGTGGTTTTGGTTGTGAGACCCCCTATAATGAATAACATGTGAGCCAAACATTTCAGCACAGCACGTGGCCTGGAATTCGCAATTAATGCTCGAAGTTAGCTAGAAATCGCTGCCTCTTCTCTTGACAAATATTGCAATAAACCAAAATAACGGCGCCATAAAGGCAAAGTACACGTTCATTGGCCAATTTTAGCGTCGTGTGCTGCACGTTTTGTGCGGCCGCCGCGGGATGGCGCGACGTGACCGCGCGCTTGCTAGGACAGCGGCCCGCGCCAATGGGACCCCGGATTAAGGATCCCCTCACTCCGATCTTCTCACAAAACATCAAATAAACGTTTTATTCTCTTTCTCTCTTGCGATGACACTGAAAGTAAGCCGCCCTTTCGAAGATGAAAAAAGGAAAAGAAAAAAAATTACAGCATATCCACGGGTGAATGATGAAGAGCTTGGGCGAAGCTCCTGAAGCAATCGGTTGTACACCGTGAAATGTTCAGTGGTTTCGCCCAGCAGTAATCAAAGTGATACGCCGCCTTGATTATTTTTTAGATGCGTAGCAGCTCTTTGACTAGCCTGTGTAACGCTGTCCGTCCGCACAAACGCGAGGCAACGCGCTTCCCTCGGCGCAGGGGTTGGAGCGGTGCCAAGTAGGTCATGCTGCAGCTGGGCGTTGACGTCACGCACCCCTCGCACGCTTCCCTCGCAGGTGCGCGCGTACGCCACTCTCTCCCTCACCCGCCGGAGCGCCGCAGCTGCCGGCTGCCTCCCGTGTCTGCGTTTCAAACAAACGTTTACACCAGTAAACGCTACACCGAGTTTCGCTTCAAACGAATCTTCCAGCGCTCACCGCAGCACCCGCGTTAGCGCCGTTCAACCCGCGACGCCACCTGTGTGCAACGCTGCTGCTTCGCATCCCATCAGCGTTCCCTTCGGGGAGGTGGTCCAATTTTCCTTTTTTCGTTTTTCCTTCTTTTTTATTTTTCTATTTTTAAAAATTTTCAAAGAATTTATATTTATTTTTGTTTTTTTTATTTTATTTTTATTGTCTTTTTATTTTAAATATTTTTATTATTCTATTATTTTTTATTTTTTAATTCATTCTTTTTAATTTATTTTTTTCTGTCTCTATGGGACAGCGCCATATAGTATATCGTCACCCGACTGCAGTTTGCATGCATCTCTATGGGCAGCGCCATCTATTATACTGTTCGGGAGATACTGCCGCGGTTACGCCTGACATGGGACAAGGTTAGACTAAGAGGAGCTACGCCCCTAATAAAGGGCTCAAGGTGGCGAAGGGACGTTTGCTTCTTGCTCCTTCGCCATCCCCCCTCTCCCTCTACGTAGCTTTCTTTTTTTAATTTTTTATTCGAAGGACTGCCTTTTGGCATACATATGTACATGACATTACTTGAGGCGCGTCACACGTCGACAAATAAGTCGAACTCTTGCGTGAAGTCTAATAAAGATCGGTGAAATGGTCCTTGTATCCACCTGTGTGAGTCCGGAGGGCGACTGGAACGGTGACCGGTTGCTCCAAGATGGCGAAGACGTGCTCGCTGGTACGAAAGGAGAGAGAAAGCGCTTAAAGCGTGCGACAAATCCGTGTAACCCCGCTTGTACTTGACTGATTCTAAAAAGAACTGCGGCATTCGATTCGCGAGACAATAAACTCCTTGCATGAAGTCATTCGATGATTACTTGGAAAGGTGTTGCAGGGCCCATTTAAGAGAAATCGAAGCAACCGCCTTGTGGCGATAACAAAAATGAGTAGGCATGACTGCGCTCAAGATCGCAGTTGCTGGGATAATGACACTGAAGCATATACTGCGGTCCTTTTCACCAACGCTTCTTGCATGATAACGAACTTGGAGCAGTTAATGTTTCTGAGCCCCCGTTCGTACCAAGTTCTAAGAAATCACAGAAGCAGTTCGTCTGATATTCGATTTCTAATGTCGATGAGTGCAGAGCGATCAGGATGCCGGCGCAATCTGAATTATGCTCTTCACTTCCAGTTACGAGTTAAAGAACCGTTCCGCAATAGGTGGTCTGGAAAACGAGGCCCGATGCAAGTGTTCCCCAAAGCATTGGCTTTTCTTTTGTGTAATACAAGCGCCTAATTCCATTTTGGAACATGGAAACACGCCTTAGCAGCCATGCTTTCACACCGTATAGTCATATGCCAGTGGCTGCAACGGCACCATATATTGATAATTTGGTTGAAATCGGGGGATAAAAAAAGTAGCCTAGACGTTTTTTCTGGCGCCACCGGCCAAAAAAATAGCCAAATTTGCGCGAACTAGCCGTACCTGGCAACCCCGCAGTCGGGCAGGCTATGGGAGTCGGACGTCCGGTCACGTGAGCTCACCGTGTGGCGGCATTGTCGTGCGCAAAAAACAAAAAAACAAAAACAAAAAGCCCGGCGCCGGCGGCCCTCGAAGCTACTTTTGAAGGTGCGACATCCGCATGCGCATTTCGTATGCACCGTTTTACGATTTTCCTTCTTTCTTCTCTCATCCTCTCTCTCTCAACTTTCTACTCCCCTTTCCCCCTAGCGTAAGGCAGCCAAGCGGACATGTGTCTGATTACCTTCCCTACCTTCTGCCTTTTTTTCCCCTTCCTTCCTTCCGTTCTTGATGCTCTCAATCGTTCGCTTGTACGCCACCAGGCGATTCTGATCCGGCAATAAGTATATCTCATCGAGGTCACTTGAATTTCACGTTGCTACATTTCATTGTTGCCTGGACATGAATGAGTGATCCTCACATTCCGGCGCCAGCGCGCGAGCCCTAAGGATGCGGTGCCAACTGCTTAGGCGCAGTTGGCAACACGCCTACGCAAAGAAAGAAGGAACGAACAAAGGACGGAAAAGTAATAGGTCAGGCACACACACCAGAAGCTTTGCATGCCCCGCATTTTCCCGACAGAAGAGTATTTGAATTGTTTTTCGCCAAACGGACGACTTACCAGCGAGTTCCTGCGACTCTCCCGTTCTTTGTCAATGATCCAAATAGAACGGTTATATTACAGTGCGTGTGTCTTACGTGATCGCAGTATGGGCCATTTAATAACCTTTAAGTACGATATCTGCAGCATGTTCTGTTCATGAGCTGTCATTAAGACAGCTCATTTCGCAGCTCCCTATAGTCCTGTTAGTTGACACAGTATACAGGGCCCTTTTCTGGGCAGGAGACTGCGTCTGAACAAAGTTGTAAGCTTGCAAGATCAAATACCGTGTATGGCTAATAACAGAAAATACAACTAGTTTTATTTTCAGCGGCGTGTCCACAGTAACGTGCTGCTAGAATACGTGGAAAGTGTGCAACATGAAATGCCGAATATATATTGTTTATTATCCTCGGCTGAGGATTACGTACGTGCACGTATACTGTTCGCCGTTTGGTCAGGCGCGGAATAAAGCGCGTTGTGACACGTCGCCCAATCTCTACACCATCAACGTGGTCGGTCATATGCCCAAAGAGGTCCCAGATGGGTTGTGCGTCCGTAGCATGGCTGCAGCGGCTGCCTCGCTGGCTTCCTTGCGCGTCACACTGAGAAATATTTGCTCCAGAGAGGTGTCGGCGATGTAGAAGTCCTGCAGCTTGAAGCGCTTCTTGATCCTCGCCATGCGGGTGAACATTTCGCTCCAGAGCATGCTAATCCGGGACACCCGGAACTCAAGCAGGCCCTGCACTCCACAAAGGAGACAGTGTAACTCTCCGAGGTTCAACGATATCTTAGTGATAGGACAACTTTAAATATATCACTGCCTCATGACAAACACGCTATTTGGAAAATCAAACAAAGCATTTTGGTTACAAGCATGATTGAGTATGCTCTTAAGGATTCATCCACATGATGTGGAGAAACTGCTCCGGGGCGGAATTTACAAAAAAACGTTTTCGTTAGTGCGCTCTCCAATTGGTGAGCCGTATTCGCTAATTCTATGTCCCGCATTGTGATTGGCCATTATATTCTCTGACGAACAGTTTTAGCGTAAGCCGCTTTTATGAATGCGGGCTCTGTTTTCTAGGAAATCAGCTCTGCAGAAGCTAGCAAGGTGACAGAGATTATGAAAGAGAAAAAAAATGTCATCTATTTGTTTGTAGCATTCAGCTATCGGAGAACCCATGCACGTTTTTAAGAAAGAAGGCTTCTCAATTGATGAATTCATCCTTGTCCGGCTTGTTTCGAACTTGGGACCAACGACGTTCCAGGTTGGTGCAACCGCACCGGACATCAACGCCGTTTTTGAAAAGCTATACTGGGATTTTACCAATAGAATACGAGCCGAAAATGAGTGCTTTTTCGAGCGCGCAGGAAACGCCGAATTTTTCGCCAGCCAGCAAGCTTTATTTCTGAAAAATCTGTATGGATTTTTTGTACCATAATTTTACAAACGAATGGATTAGAATCGTTTTCTTAAGAGTCTCTCTAGTGTGTACGAATAGAAGGTATTTTTGCTCCGAAAACAAATATACAAGCGTACTATTACAATTTCCTGCCGTCAACTTTCAACCTCGAACGCCACGCTACCAGGCATTTAAAATCTGCGAGTCCTCAATGAGGATGCCTAGTGGAACCCGTGTCAAATGAAGGCAATCTTAAGGAACGCGTAGTCAAGGAAGATGAGCTCTGCTAATTTCACGGTCTTCTTGAGGGCACCACGATCACAACAAAATGGCGAGAATTTTCCCCGAGTACAGTTCAAGATCATTTATTGCGGCTGCCGCGGGCGGCAATCGAATCCGCGGCCACTTAGAAGTGTGACACCTTAGCCGCTAAGCCGTCGCGGCGTATAATTAATGAGGGATTTGCGATTGTAACAATAAACGCTGTTTCAACAGAACTTGCCTCGTAGCTGTGCATGAGCTCCACTTCTTGGAAGTTCTTGCTGACTTCGCGGGCAACATCTCGCTGATATAGGAAGTCCTGCTTGCGGTCCGGGTACGTCTTCACGGTGATGGTGTAGCCCTGGCCAAACTTATGCTTCAGGTGCGCCAGCGAACCCAGACACTGCAGCTTGCCGCTTCCGAGGATGGCGATGCGGTTGCACAGGAACTCCACATCTGCCAGACTTGAAATGACAGTGTTGAGAGGTTTTTATTCATCACAGCGAAACAATGCTCGTGCTTGATAAATCTATACCAAAAAAAAATCATGATTTTTTTGCGTCGGTGACACTGACAAGTAAATTTGCGCGATTGGTCGGCATGACCTCTTTACAGTGTACTGTGAGGGACGATGCATTCTGAATGAGTTCAGAATAATTTTACCCTCCGGTGTATGTAAAGTTTATCTGATACCTGTGTCACACGGTCACTTTAGATCGCGATCAGGCCTGATCCGGATGAAAATTCTTGATCGTGAATGGCTCCTTTAAGCAAGCTGCAGAAGGGAGCCAATCGCTACTGAGGGTTTCAATCCTGCTCGAGTTTAATCGCGATCAGCAGTGAACCGTGTGACACCGGTATAAAGCACAGTACGCGGAAGTTTGCGCACTTTACCTCCGTCAGTAGGGGGCCATCCGTACCGGGAAGCAAACCCGCGACCGTGTGCTCAAGCTGTTCAATGTGACAACCACTGAGCCTATGTAACGGGTACAAAAGATGACTCCAGTGCTCAAGTATGTTTCAGCGTTTAACAGCTTGCGGGAAGACTGAAAGATGGAACGACATACCCTGAAAAAAAAAATGGACACTAATAGGGTTGAGGTTTGGCGTCCCAAGACCCCGATATGCTTATGAGAGACGCCGTAGTGGAGGGCTCCGAAAATAAAACAATTTGACTTTGAATGCTCCTCATAACCAGATTTATAAAATGTTTTGTACGGAAAATATTGTACTTCCGTAATTGTTTGTAATTTGTTTTGTGTACTGTACTCTGCTTTTCCCCTCTTATGATATCCCATTATCAATGAATGCAGCAAGTAGAAAATTAAAGTAACAAAATTTTCTAGCCTTAGTCACTAACCTTTTCTTGCTGCATCACTATATTGCCGCTCTGGATGAATAACAAAATATGAATTCCTAGTCTACACAAACTACACCTGGTCACCGAAATGCATGGCCATTTATGCAGTGTTTAAAGCATTACATAAAATCATAGGGCGCACACTAAGCAATGAAAAATGCATGGTATAGCGGTGGTTAACGAGATTATTGATATTCTAAGCACACGAGAACGTAGCAACGCATGCGAAGCCCATGCAGTGAAGAGCTCGAGTGTTTTGCAAAAAAGGCAGATATCGTAGATATGGAGGTTACGTATCAAATGAAAGCCTTTATGAATAACATTTGAGGAAGCACAAAGGAATGCCTCTGCAGCAAGTGTCAGCCAAAGTGCTTACCAGGTTTCTTCCCCATTCCCGCAAGGAGCGTGATATGAATATTACAGGCCGTGTATACAGTGTCAAACCTATGCGACTGTATCTCAAGGTATTCAATCATCTATTGCAAGGAAGAAAGAGTGGTAGTGTGCGTCGTTTGAGCGATTCATCATATATAAAAGTGCAATTGAGCATCTGCCTGTCTTATTAAATCAGTCATGCTGTATTTTTTCATAAAAATCGAATCTAGCGCACTTTTTTATTGGATTTATTAATTTCAACTTTTAAAAAGGGGGAAAGATTAGTGTAAGCGGCTGCGAGTTCTCGATGAAAGGGAAATGACAAGGATTTATCGCCACCCAAATTCCTTCCTCGGTTTTAGTCTCGTTTTTCTTGTCACGCGTTGTCGTCGTCATTTCAGGCAAGTAACATCGCCTCTCTTCTGTACATCTGATATCTTCTAAACCTTCACCTACAAGAAGGCATCACGCCATCTCAACATTTTTTGCCAGCACTGCCCTCTCTAAACACACTCTCTCCCTTTCAAGCATTGATTCTTCAAATTCCTTACCTGGTAGCATCTCTTCGTTACCAACGGTACGATTTTGCGAGCCTTTTTTATAAATGTTTGTGTGCTTGTTTTCGTTTGGCCCTTGCTATTGTTTCCTATTTTTGAAATAGCCTCGTTGGGGTTGTAGTATGTACACATTACTAAAGAGATTAAAGAAGTTGTGGATTCGATTCTCTGGTGGAGCTGCAAGAATTAGCAGTCTTTTTTGTTTTAAATATTTTTTTTTCTGTTCATGTGCATCTTTACTGGTGTCATTCCTGTGACGGAAATGACGTCATAAAGGATGCACTTGAACAGGCATTATTTTAAGTGCGGAGCCCTTTAGGGTCCCGGCCTGTCGTACACTGTCGTATGCTGTCATCGTATGCTGTCATAGCTTGGAGTAACGCAGGCAAAACCACGATTAGCGTAGCCATCTATAGCATAGAAGTCTTCTTCCTCTTGTTCTTCGAGAGCCTTGATAAGTGAGCGCGAGCTGGCGTCAAGGAGAAATCTTCCGCTTGTTCGTCGAGCGCCTTCATGATGGTAAGTGCGGAGCACTTTAGGGGCCCGGGCTGTGGTATGCTGTCGTCGCTTGGCGTAACTCAGGCAAAACCACGTATGAAAATGGAAAAAAAAGAGGGAGCAAGCGAGAAGTAGAAAGGGAGAGAAAGTGAAAAAATACAAGAAAAATAAAGAGCAAGAAAGAGAAAGAAACAGATAAAGAGAGATGAAGAAATAAATAGAAATAAAGAGAGGAAAAAAGGCAGAAAAAGTGGAAGAAGACCAAGAGAAAGAGGAGTAAAGAAAGTAAAAACCGAAGATAAAGAAGGCTGCCCAGCTCCGCACTTCCTTCAGGCTTGGCACCCCAAGTGGGAAGCTGCCTTAATTTTTTCTGACATTTCGATGACATCATTTCCACGACGGAAATGACGTCAGAGAAGCCTTCGCGAATACCGGCTAGAAATACCTTCGCGGTAAATCATATTGACAAGCATCGGCTACTCTCTTCGATCCCACCACGTGTAGATTAGCTCGAGTCGCTTACCTGTGAGAGGAGAGCACGATGGATATCTTTGTGCGCTTCTGCAGCGAGCTGATGTAGTGGACGATTCGCTTCCGCGAAAGGGTTCCCAACCCGGAGTAGGGCTCGTCCAACAGAAGCATCCTCGGCATGCCGATCAGCGATACGCACAGGGACAGCTTGCGCCGGTTTCCTGCGCTGCACATGCATGTGGAAGTAACGCGTGTAAATCTTATCTGAACCACTGCATAAATAGCCCCAGTGCCATTGTACAGCCACATGATTCGACACTCTGAAAGTTGTATGTTGAACCGATGTGTGAATTTATGCCTTAAAGGGGTCATGAACCACTTTTCCAAGTAATGATCTAATGGCCTCAGTATCGGAGTGCACTGCCTCCCGAATCGATTGCCGCAAAAATTTCTCGAATCCGTCAAGAATCAGCGGAGTTACGGGGGTTTGGCGCACGCTCCCAGCGCTTTCTCTCTTTTCTCGTGCCGACGAGCGCACTGGAAGCTAGACAGGGAGGGGTGGCATGGGGGAAACAAGTTACGCCAGCGCGCGTCATGAAACGCGATCGCTCTCCCGCTGTGATTCGCTTGCGCGAGTGCGGCTACCGTGTACTGAGGAGTGCGGCGCCGGCAAGTGGCGGCACCCCGCGGCAAGAAGCGCATCTGATCCGAACGCCGCTCTCGATTTACGTCGGCTATCGGCCAATAAGCATGCTATGTCTCTTGCGACGTACAGCGGACAGGCGCCCCGCCCACCGACGAGAGTGAGAACCTGGTGAGAACCGGCCTCTGTTTGAAAAGAGGGTGCCTGGGGAAATGGCAACTTCGCGCTCCGCTTGTGGCCATTACGCGGCGCGCACGACTGTAATATTTGGCAGAGCAGTTCATAGCCGTGTCAGCTTTCCGCAGGATGTGTTTTTTCAATCAGCCCAAGGGGTGCTTCATGACCTCTTTAAGAAAGAAATCTTTAACGAAGTTGCTACGGCCTACAGGGTGTTTCAGCTAAAAAGCACCAAGTAATAAAAAATTAAGCATAGGCGCTACGCGTCTCCAATTAGTGCAGTATTGAGCCATATAGAGCACGTCAGAATATTTTTTCCAATCCGCCAAGCTCGGAAATTAAGAAAGATTGCTTAATTAACTGTTTAAATAGTAACTCTAGAGAAACGTTTTCAATACAAAAGGTGTAGCGCTTGTTCAGAAACGTCGAATTTTTCAGTCTATGTTAGGATAACTCCCCTGCTTAATTTGTTCCGGCCTTTCTTTAAAGCGCGCAATTTTATAACCATACCGCGTGACTGCCGCCAACGAATTATCAAAGGCTGCTTCGCGCAGGCAGATCGATAGAACAGGTTATCGGTGACAGCGGTGACTGCGACTTCAGCTACCACAAAGGTTTATTCATGATCAGGGGCGCAGGCAAGCGGGGGGGGGGGGGGGGGGGGCGGTTCCAACGCGCCCCCCAAAATTTTCAATTTTGCTTTCGTATATATACACGCACACATACAAACGCACGCACGAACATACAAAAAGTAGGATTGAACTGCCCCCCCCCCCCAAAAAAAAAAAAACTTTTTTTTCTGGCTACGCCCCTGTTCATGATCATTTACGTTAGTCGTCGGGATGGAGATGTTCCACTAGGCGTCAACGTAGGTGCATCCACGTCAAACGGTGCTATAGCGGCCAAACAACAATAGACATTGTAAAAGCTCTCATCTATTAATGCACAAGAAACAATCAACTACTTCTGCGAAGACACGTTTCACATTCGTGTTATACCGATTCTTATTACGGAGGAATGAGCCATGTTTTAGGGGCGAAGAACCTTATAGGGTCTCGCCTTGTCAGCATGTCATGTCATGTCGTCACGGTCCACCACAAACGGGTATGTTCCACAAAAATTGGGTAAATCCCACTAGTCGCCACCGGTCCATACTATACATATTTAGAGTCAAATGTTTGTCGTTACTGCCTAAAACATTATGTTTGGCTTAGCAGCGGTGTCAGAATCCCCGACGAAATTTACCAAGGCGCTCAAGTTTATCTAAAACCCGACACACAAACGTGCATCTCTACGGTAAAGTAATCTACTTCAAACACCACTTCTTGAAGCTTGTCTGCAAAGTGATGGTGCGTTAGTGGACCGTTGGTGATTAGAGCAGTAAAGAGAAAAAAATTTCCTGCGGGAAACACCGGCGCGGCGCAAACTGCATGCTTCGCCCCTCATCAGGTTTCACATTAGTGGAGCTGAAACACCCTTCCCTGCATGCTTCGCCCCTCCCAAATTTTCTTTGTTTCCTTTTCTGTAGACGATGGGGCGTGCTAGGCCAACTGGGTAAAGTATAATGACGGTAATAAGGCACAGTATTCAGCGAGCACTATGTATACCTGTACGTGGAGACTAGATGATCTCCAATGTCATCCAAGCTGAAGATCTCCAGTAACGTGTCCACGTACTCTTTGGTGACCGGAATACCACGCAACCGGATGTACAGCATCAGCGTCTCAATGCCCGTCAGCGCATCCAGCAGGGCGTTGCTTTGCGGGCAGTAGCCGAGGAAGCCCTGAAACTGTTGCGATGGGCGGATAGCGTTAGCGACTGTGCCTCGAATGTGCTTCCCTTTGAAAGTGTATATGCAAGCGCTAGTAAACACAATGGCGCGAAGTTATGTGCCAACGAGGTACAACAACGTTGTTAAACTGATGCACGTATGTTATGCCTTGCTTGCAAGAGAACCACGTATTCGCTGTTAAAAGGTGCAATTAAGAAGCGGAAAAAATACGTTAATGCCAAAATTATTACGTAGTTAGCATGCCCGGCAGTCGTGACACTGAATATCAGCCCCCACACGTGATTGTCAATCGACACCCGACTGGTAGACCCCTCTAATGCGAGTCAGAGGCCCAGGTGCAGGTAGGGTACTTAAATTTGATGTGGTAGTTTATCTGTAGTAGGTGCTCTGCTGTTCTGTGAGAAATGTATTCTCTGAACGAATTTTACGAACGTGCCTGAACTGACACACAGGCTGAAGCTTAGGAATTCGGGATCCCTTGCCCTGTCGGGAAAACGGAGCAAGCGAAGCTTGGTGCCTGACGTACCTTTCTTTCTTTCTCTCTTTCTTTCTTTCTTTCTTTCTTTCTTTCTTTCTTTCTTTCTTTCTTTCTTTCTTTCTTTCTTTCTTTCTTTCTTTCTTTCTTTCTTTCTTTCTTTCTTTCTTTCTTTCTTTCTTCTTTCTTTCTTTCTTTCTTTCTTTTCTTTCTTTCTTTCTTTCTTTCTTTCTTTCTTTCTTTCTTTCTTTCTTTCTTTCTTAGCATAAATCGCGTACCTTCGAGGACCGCATCTCTGTAGGCTCGCCGACGCAGGGTTTCTCGTGTAAGAACGCTGCCACCGAAATTTGTGAGTTATAAAAGCTCCGCTTAAAAGTCCATACATTTGTTACTGAGCTGTAGGAAGGGATGGAACTGCTCAGCATAAAAATATCATAGTATTACGCTTATGGTATATTTTCATTCGTCAGGTACAGATACTGTATCCTGGTACCATGTAGTACGTTGATGCCCAGGTGAAGACAGTACTTCAATAGAAGCGTTTACCTAAAACAGATCATTATCTATAAGATAAACAACAAGGTCATGGGCATGGCCTCCCTCCAGCGTTTATTTCATGCGTGAATTTACGCTAATATTTTTCTCGTATTGAAGCAAGATCGCAATGCTGTGGTCAAGTGAAACTTCTCCACTTGAGTGCATCATTTATTACCAGGTACGCTCGTACGAGCTCCCTAAGAATGCGTGTCAGGTGATGTTGTAGATTCTCGAGCGATATTTATACTGGTATAAAGTTCCCTATGAGGAAGGCGATAACAACTAAGACAGAAAAGCAGGAAAGGTATACGTCGCTAGTATTCAATTCCACAAAACGGAAAGAATTTGCTTTATCGCAAACAGTCGTCCCCTGTAAGACGACCGACAGAAATTCAAATAGTTATGTGACGTTAACGTAGCGTAGGAGAACGAATAAAGGGAAGGGGGTTGCAAATAAAAATAGGCTGAAATCGGGACCGATGAGAACAGAAATGCTAAGAATAGGAAATATGCCGATACCGTAGGAGTCGCAATAACTCTGCAATATGACACGCCGCATATCGGACGAATAACCTCAAATCATTTGGTTGCAGATAAAAACCATTTTTTCTTTGTCATGAGCGCTTATAACGTGTCCGCTTCTTCGCAGAAAATGGCGACTGCGAGCCACTGGCATACATTCGAGTGGCCGCAAATATTTATTAGATGCGAAGCATCTTATAGCGAAGTTCAAACCGGTGGTAGTGGTGTTGATGTGCGGCGTGACCACCCTTACAGCGCATGCGCGAGCCCTCTGCGCACACCTCCTTACCACACACCTCTTCTCCACTCCCCCCGGTACCCCCTCTCCACTTCCCTTCTCCCCTCCCTATCTCCTCTCTCCCTTTCCCCTTCCCCTCCCCACTCACCCTCTCTCATTCCCTCTCCCATCTCCCCACCCCTCCCCCTCTTCACATCCCCTCTCCCCTTCCCCTCTCCACTCCCATTCTAAAACGCGGGCTCGACATGCCGAAACGTTGCTTCGCATCGCGTCATGGACCCCTTTAGCGGGAGATGGTGTGATTTTTTTGCTGATTAGCAGCTTTCACTTAACGTGGCCATGACTTATTGCCGCTAAACGCGACCCCGTGTAACTATGCATAACGGATTGCACGGCCTCGTCATGCCTACCTCGTACACATTTCGTACGACGGAAACGTTGCCAATGTAGGCGTCGCCCTCGTGCGGCAGGATTTCGCCGGTCAGTATTTTGAAGGTGGTCGTCTTTCCGGCGCCATTGACTCCAAGAAGGCCGAAGCACTCGCTCGAGCGGACGCTGAAGCTCAGGCCCTGCACCGGTGCAGAACAGCTTCAAGCTCGGTTCCACTCTGTAGTGTCAAGTGTTCATCAACACTAAGGACTTTCACACCCTAAGGGGATTCACTTGTGCCATGCGAAGCACCCTCACCTTTACAGCTTTAAGGAGTTTTACTGCGCGCGCGTTGAGGAATGGTGTCATTGAAGACGGGTTATTCTGGAAACCTGGCGTGCACACGAATGTCAGACACCGGAGTTAGGCAGTGATTGCTCCGAAAATTCAGTTATTATACCTATCATGTCGTATGTTGCGGCTATCATGAGTTTTAGTTGCATCAAATAGCCCGTAAATAAGAAAATTGTATTTGATCCTGCGTACGATTCTATCTCGCCCCTGAACCATGGGGTTATTAGCGATGAGGCAAATAAGCGCCGTTAAAATATTTAGTGTGTAACCGCATACTATTTTATCAGGCGATAGAATGATGTCAAGAAGTGTACAACAATCTTGTCAATCTTGTATCATAAAGCATTCAATCACGTGATGCCCAAATCGCACTGGGCCTACCGCACCTAGCGTGGCTTTTATGATGGCTCAACGGGATTTTTAAAGGCGGTTAACTGACCCCACAGTCCACTTTCGGTTGCTGCCTATCAGTCAAGTTCCCATAGCGTCCGCTGAGCAGAACGTAGTTAAATGTTCGACATCACTGGCGAGCGAAATGTCTAGGCCCAGCTCATCGTTTAACATATACTTTATACGCATTAACCTCTGTTATTATTTCTCTCGGGCAGTGACTGCAACACCATGGTTATAACGTGAAATGGGCAAAGAACGGGCATAAACTTCTTGCTTAGTAAACAGTTATTAAACAATATAAATTTACCTCGCATTCTTACTGCAAGTGCAGCTCAAAGGACGATGCAACAAAATGAGCCACAAAGCTAACAGCAATGACTTATAGGGTGAGCTCTGAATAGAAAGACAAATAAAAACTCGTAGTTCATAAGGTGAAGCCTTACGACAAATACGAAAATGCCTTGATCGAAACGTCACAATTTCTCTCTTTCACCTTTTTGTCTTTATAGAACTACTCTTTCACGCGTGAGTTTTCAAACTGTAACCAGTATTTGCAATAGTTCCTTGTGCGAGCGTTGAAACCGTACGTTGCTACGTCTGATATAGTAATCGTGTCAACAGTTGAAAGCTCGAAACCGGCATAAGTTTGGTGGCTTCTTTTTGTTTCAACTAGAGAACGATGTTTACCTGCAGCACAGTGTGGCCTTCCAGGTAACCATAAGCCTTGTGGAGGCGGTACACCGCCATGGCAGGCCGTGTGCTGTCTGGAGCCGGCGATGGTGTTTGTAGCTGCTTCTGTGCCTGCATGCGTATCTGGGGCGGCGGCTTGGAAGGCTGGCTCGGTGTAGCCTGTTCTGCTGGCGAAGGCTTCGGCGGACATTGGACAAGGTTCGCTACCAGTTTGTCTTCGTTCACAACATCCGTGTCCTCGTGCTGCTTGGTCTTCAAGTACGATCGAAGTAACCAAGAAAAAAGAGAAGACGTCTGAATACGATTGTGTTCATGGCAGTGCCAAAACAGCAACTATCTGGAGAAAAAAAAAAGAAAACCTTCAGCCGTACTACGCAGTTCAATTTGAAAACGTCAGGATAACCTGGACAAAAACGTAGCGGTGCAAAGCGATGTCAGAGGGCAAAATTTGAGATAGTGGCCTTATCGTGCTCACATGCTTTTCGGTTGTGGAAATGTACGCTAACCTTTGAATTCCGTTATAATCTGTGTTTTCCAGAAATAACCGTCTCGTATGGAAATGCATTCATATTCACTGTGTCTTCCCTGTTTTCTATTGCAACGTTTGCTACGTTCCACTACATTTTATATGTCTATTGCCGTAAGGTGCATCTCATGCACCTTAACACAGAAACGTTCGTCTTGGTTTAGTAAAATTAAAATACAGTGAACAATCCCATGTTTACGATTGTTACAGCTTTGTCGTCTTTCGCAATGTTTTCAACGTGCAGTCACTGTCCATACGAGAGCTTATCAATTTGAGCAAGTGGACACAGTTATGGTCCTGTCACATGCCAGAAAGCTTAAACGGAAATGAACGATCTACAACGTGCTTCAATATTTTGCTTGTGGTGTTCATGCCTTTATACGTCGTCCCGGTATGCGATGTGTGAAAGGACAACGTAACAGTGATAGAACATTTGTTGTAGCCAATATACGAACTAAAATCCTGTAAAAAAGTTAAGTAACTTTGGCATTATGCGGGAAATTCTACAGTTCTTGACATCGACAAATTCTGCACACCTATCATAGGTTGGAAGTTTCAAATACTATACTGCATGTGCACTCAGAAGGTTAGCTCGCGATAGCATTGTTGTATGATTATGAGGGTACATTTTAACGCGATAGCGTTAAAGAGCTCGTTTCACAGAAATGGCGGTGTCGGTGTCGGCGTGGTTGGTTGTGAGAGAAAAATCATCATCTTGTCCGTGGCCGAAAAATTGAGAAAGTTGCAAAATGCAAACGAATATATAAAAAAAATCTTAGGTTCGAGTGAGAATCGAACACAGGCCGTCTGCGTGGCCAGCAGGTGTTTTATCTATTTATTTTTTTATTATTTGTTTGACAATACATGATTGTCGTGGTGCAGGAGACTAAAGGCGACATTATGAGTCGCCTGACTAGACCTCAAGCACCACCCTTTACATTCGTCACACAACGCAACTGCATTGGAAAAAAAGAAAATCACGAGTAGAACAACATATGATTAACTAGGAAAAAAAAAGTTAAAGAAATATAACATAACAAGACAACTAAAATGGATAACAGAATGCCAATGTATCACTACAAAGCACATGAAAATAAAAGCGAACAGTAGTTATACAAATATAAATATAAATACCGCCGTTCTAATGGGAACATATATGCAGACATTCATACATGAAAAAACCAGGTATATAACACTATTACACAATATAAATTAGGTACGTAAATTAAGGGTTCAAGTTATAAGGAAAATGAAACAACTAATTATGTCCAAGGAAGTACATCTTCGATTTCTTTGTGAAAGTGGACATGGAAGAAGAATCTGTTACTAAGGCTAGTACTTGCAGTACTTGCGGATGGATGTTTAACAGATGAGGGATTTGCTATTTTAACAGTTGCTGACCATAGGTAGTGCCTGTTTTTGGTTTCAAAAAAGCAGAATGCCTGAAGTTGTAGTTTCGCATGCTGTTCGTGTAGGTTGCAAAAAATCACTGAGTGTCATTTTTGTACTCCGTAAATATAAGCTCAGCGAGACGCTGGCGGTATATCTCACGAATGCCAAGAATGTGGCCTGATGAAAGACATGAAGATACGTGTTCGTAGTATGACAGGTTGTGAACGAAACTAACAGCTCTTTTTTGCATAAGATACGGGTTATTAAGATTAGACTGAGACGTAACTCCCCAAATCAGAACACAGTAGTGCAAACGCGAATGAATTAAATAAAAGTATAATTAGCGTTTTAACGACTTCGGTAACAAAGTCCGGTATCTGCTTAGCATACCTGTTGATTTGGCTATGTTGCTCGCTAGAAATTCTGCCTTGTGGTGTTCATAGCAAATTTTCCTGAAATTGCACTCCAAGAAACTTATATTGAGAGACACGTTCCAATACCTGTTTCTTGAATAAAAGTGGAGGGGATGAAGGAAGTGGTTTATTGGTAGCATGAAATATAATAAACTTAGTTTTGGTGACATTCAAGTTGAACTGGTAAGTGTTCAGCCATTCTTCTGAAGGCTCGTTCGCACCGGCGACTAGCAACGGTCGCGCGACTAAGTTAATCGCAAAGCGACTGGTCGCAAACGTTCGCAAATGGCCGTTTTGGTCGCAAAGCGACTGCTTTGACTCAGTCGCTTGCTGCTCGAGTTTTCAGTCGCGCGACTGCAGTCGCAAACCTCTCAACCAATCATATGCGCAAGAACAGGATGTGAGCCTATTTTACGAGGCAACGGCAATGCGAGCTGTATACGAGCAGACGTGAACTCTATATGGCGACGCATATAGGTCGCACGCAGGTGTGAACATCGGTCGCTTTGAGTCGCTTTTCGACCGCCAGTCGCGAACGGTCGCGCGACCGGTGTTAGTCGCAGGTGTGAATGAGCCTTAAGTATTGTAACCACATGTTGGTGGAATCCATGAGGCGCTATTGCATGAAACTGCTCCCGAAAAAAAAATTCCCCATATCCCACGCCTTGTGGGAATCGATTTCATGCGAAGCAGGCAGCCAGTAGTTCTATGCTGCATTTTTTGGCATTGATTCAAGCGTTACGAAGTGGATCGACGTGTTTTTGTAAATGGAGGACTTGTGCGCACATCGTTGGCTTAGAGGCTTAGAACCGATTACACTGACGTCCATATGGTAACTTATGGTCTGACGTAGTGTCATCACTCACGTTAGAGCGCAGACGTCTGTGTTATCGAAACGAAGTGCACGCTACAGTGCGATGATGCGAATGTCATACGTATGTTTGGTTAGCGCATTCCTCCGGGATCGAGCAACGCTTCAATTTAGTTTGCTGAATCATAGGAATACAAATGTAATGTTTATTAGACTGCTATAAAAGCGGAGCCAACACTGGAACCACAATTGACGTTAACCCGACGTGACGCCTGTATCATAGGAGTAGACGTCTAGTGTTAATTACTTTGTTATAAAATTATATAGGCAGCACTAAAACCACAATTGACGTTGCACCGACATACGCCTGCAAAGGGTCTTTTTCGAAAGCTGTTTCGAGACCTGGCATGACTCTTCGGTAGAATACCAGACTGCCATGCAGAATGCTTGGGTTCGACTCCTGATAGGATCCTACTTCTTATTCTTTGCATTCTTCGGTTCAACGCCGCCGGTGTCGGTTTTTTTAACGCTCTCGCATATCAGTTACCAATGTCTGTTCTCGCCGTTCCTTGGTAGATATAAACTTTCATTCACCTGTGGCGCATACCCTTATACCCCGGCCTGTGGTATACAGGTATGTGCCACATGTCTCTGGAGGAAAGGGTTTGACGACGTACGCGACAGGTTATTTATGTCATGACCAGACAGTCATATTAGTCAAACTCTCTTACCCTCCCATGCCAATATTGGTCTGCACTAAGTTAAGGAGGGGAGTACGAGAGCACCCAGACTGAGGCGGCTAGATAGATAGATAAATATATATATATATATATATATATATATATATATATATATATATATATATATATATATATATATATATATATATATATATAGATAGATAGATAGATAGATAGATAGATAGATAGATAGATAGATAGATAGATAGATAGATAGAAACGCTCAAAGTGCCTTAGGTTCGCGAAGAAATGCTTCGCATTTAAAATTAATAAAGTAGCTTCTGTCTCTCTTCGCATTTAAAACACTATATAATGTCATGTAATGGAAGGAGTCTCCTTAACGGATGCAATATTTCGTGCCAGAAACGTAGAATCGCGCCGGGCGTCAAAACATATGAATTGCGCACTGAGTGGGTATTTTAAAGGCCCACCCATTACGAAGCACTCAGACATATTTTGTCATCATCAGCAACAAAAACATCAACGAACTGAGCAGCTGCGTAGGTTCGCGTGTTGCCTTACGGACGCGTAGAGGGCCCTTCGCTGATTCGAAAAAGGAAGAATTATGGCGTAGTGGGCACCTACTGTACTTATAGAATTTCAAGGATCGTTTGAAACGACCAATGTTTCGCGCGCAGTCGTTCGTTTCCTTACGGCACGGTTGAGGCATGCACCGAGAACCGAAGTCAGGCTAGCAGTTGAGAAGGCGATGCGCGCGGGGCCCGATTATGCTATCGCGTTCTACTCTTGAAGGCGAAGCTCAAGCGTCCTTCAAGTGTTTGAGTCAGGAATACAAGAACCATTCAAGATGTCTGAAACGTTAGTCTGTACCTATACAAGAGAAATTCTAGCACAAGAAGAGCCTGTATTTTCGGTATATGCGCTTCTAAATTTATTTACAATTAATTTTCATACTCTTTCGGCCAACGAATAATACATTGTATTAAATATACTGGATACGCTAGAGATATGGAACCGCCAGGATGGCGTCTGACTTGGAAAGCAGTTGTTGCAGAAAGGCACGTATTTCCCTCCGTGGGGACTGTTGTAGCATGATATCGGGCACATAGTAGAACGTATTTTCTCGAGGCGCACACTGGCAGCCTCAACACAAGAAGTACAACGCAGAATATCCGCCCACACGATACTGTGGCCTGCATGTATATACACGCTATCTCTTGGCGCATGCGCAGGCATCAGTAGCTTGTGAGCACGCACGCAGGCCACTCGACTGACGTCACAACAGGGACAAAAATTGCGGCAGTTCAAACGCGCATTGTCACAATTTACTTGCAGCGAACCTCCTTAGCCCATCCCTTTTTTAGATGCGAAACATCTTATGGCGGAGTTCAATCCGGTGGTGGTGTGCGGCGTGACCACCCTTACTGCGCATGCGCAAGCCCTCTGTACACACCTCCCCTCCCCACACCTCTTCTCCACCCCTTCCTCTCCCCCCGTACCCCCTCTCCACTTCCCCGTCTCAACTTTCCCTTTTCCCTCTCCACGCCACCTTCCCCATTTCCCTTTCTCCTCCCCCTTCCCCTCTCCAATTTCCTCCCCTCCCCCTCTCCCCTCCCCCTCTCCCCTCCCCCTCTGAGACGCGGGCTCGACATGCCGAAACGCTGCTTCGCATCGCCTCATGGTCCTCTTCAGCGGGAGATGGTGTGATTTCTTTTGGGAACGCTGCAATGCTCACAACGAGATGCGTCTTCCTGGACCACTTCCACGTGCTTTTCTGCACCAGGGTGTGCCGTCCATGGGGTTGACAATTATTTATGACCGAGGTTCCCTCACAGGATTTCCCTAGAAACGTTGTAACCGGAAGTGAAGCGCAGACATGAAGCGAAAAGGAGTAGTGAACGTGGAGACCGGAAGTGGACACCGGAACGATAAAAACCCCCGTCGGCTGTCTAGAAGTGAAATAGCGGAAGTCATGCACCATCCGTATGGCTGGCATGGCTAGACCTGTGGCAGTGTGACCCATATTCGGCAAGAGAGCTTCAGCAGCACAAAGCAGTAGGTACGATCACGAAAACACGGACAGGTTCGCAAAGAACGTCGGGCTTGAAATGACCTCTGGTAGGCATCTTCTAAATATACAGGGTGTTTCAAGAAATGTGTCCAGTATTTTTTAAAGGGGCCCTGCAACACCTTTCTTAGTTATATTGGAATAGTCTCATTATTGACGTATGACTCTTCACGAGTCATATACCGCAAAAATTTTTCGAATCCGTCAAGTCTAATGGAGAATTCCACTGGGAGATCCGGAGCGGCCGCCGAAATCCTGGAGCGAGCACTCGGATTGTACCAAGCGAAATCTGCCAGTGGAACACGTGAATGGCCTGAGGTCGCTCCGGAAGTTGTTTATGCATACGTCACGTAAATTGGCCCCGGGAACTATTTCTGCTTCCGCTCTTTGCGTTTCCATGGGTCGCCGCTGCAAAGCGCGCATTTCGGCCCCGCGGTGGCTAAAGCACGCGTGCCATTTTCTTGTGTTGCGCTGACAAATATGGACGAGCACATGGAAATTTCTTCTTCGATGTAGCCGATGATCTTCGGGCGTGCGCACAGCGGGTCAGGGAACATTTCTTTAAGCATCATTTCGCAGAGCACGTACGGATCGTCGTCATCACTGGTGCTACTACCGTCAGAACTCGTGCTCTCGCTGTCGCTCAGAGCAAGAAGCAAACCAGAAGCTCGCCCAGCAGAATAAAACAACGCCATTTTAGGAATGTAAACAAGTGCACAGGGTGATCAGACCACGCCTTAAACACGCTGAAGACAACCGAGTTGCCCGACTGTACCGGAAATGACGTCACTGCGTTGCCGGAGTTCCGGCGAAATCCACCTCTGCAAGACGGAGCAACTCGGAACGCTCCGTCGCAGAGTGGGTTGCTCCGAATCTGCCAGTGGAAAACGCGAACTTGCTCCGAATCGACCAGTGGAACGCAGATTCTCGAACGCGGAGCAAGAAAACTTGCTCTGGCTCGACCAGTGGAATTCGCCATAAGTGGTGTTACCAAATTATAGAGATCACGTTCCGCAGCCTTCTCCCTCAACTCAACGCCGCGAGCGCGCGGAGAGCTAGCCAGCGACTCGAGGGAGGGAGCGCAGACGAGCGAGGCTCCGCCCAAGAGCGCCGGCGGAAATTTTTTCATTTTTTTCTCTCTGACGTCTGGGCGCAACCACGTGGTCTGTGCCGCCACTTCCGGTCGGCTTGCGTCGTTCTCGTATATTCTCGTCGAGCGGAGCCGATGTGTATCGCGCGTGCTTGAAAACTGCGCGTCGGTTTGGTAATGTTGGGTGTGCACCTCGAACGCCGTAGTGTTTTCATTGCTCTGCCAACCATGGAAGCAAACCTGCGCGCTCGTTTGGAACGAATGACAGCTGAGATCGGTTTCGGCCCATACTCCGATACACCGCCTCGTAAGACGGCACTGGCAGACGGACCCGAAGCGCCGCCATTACCGGACATCAGCATTGTTATCGGAGACATGCTGCACGGCTGCCTCGGTCGGTCGTGAGAACGTGCCGACGATGCAGTTCCCAGCTGACGAGGCAACACTCGAACGGCTGCCACTCTCAACGGCAACCGGCGATGGTCAAAAGCACAGAAATATTCACGTTTTCGGCACTGCGCATGGCGAAGAAAACGGAACCACGCAACTACGAGCAGACGAGCTGTCGGCGAGACCGGAAGTGCTAATATTAATGTTTGTTCGGTGTTTTTAACGCGATAACAGAATATAAACATACATATTATCTACTTATTGAACTCAAAATTAACAACAAAAGTAATAATGAGGGTGTTATCGTGATTATAACAACAGCCAATGGTGGAACTGCCGACAATCGCGTCATATTTTGCGGACTAATACATCATTTGTCGAGAGAAGAGGGAGCGATTTTCAGCTGACTTTGAGAATTCATTATAAATTCCAGGCCGTGCACATCGCTATATTATTTGGCTCGCGTGTTCTCGGGAGCCTCGACTACCGATCGGCAGCGCTTTTTGAGCATGCTCGCAAAGTGTTGCAGGGCCCCTTTAAAAATCAGAGAAAGGAGGTATCTGCGTGCTACCTGCGGCGCTACCTTTACTGTGGGAGAGGGCATTTTGAGATGCGTACAAACATTAATTACGGCAGTAATTATAGAAATTAAGAAAATTAACTTTTTACCAGTGGAAATAAGTGGTCGAGTCAAATGGGCGAGTGGAAGCCCTTCCTGAGGATAGCCCATAGTCGCTTTGAAATTTCTGGAAGGCGGCCACTGGTAATCACCGCGGAGCGATGAAATCTTGCTCATTTTGCTGGCGATACCGAAACCTACGCACCAAAAAGCGCGTCTGCCATTCACTGCGGAAACGCTCTCAGTGACGACATTGTTTCCCTCGCACGGGGAGGGGGGGACGACGAAGGAGGAAAGCGTTGCGACGAAACGAAGTATTTAGATCAACGGATGATAACGGCGCTCGCTTATCCTCCTCTCTCTCCCTGTGCGAGGGAAACAGTGTCGTCACTGAGGGCGTTTCCGCAGTAAATGGCAGACGCGCTTTTTGGTGCGTAGGTTTCGGTATCGCCAGCAAAATGAGCCAGATTTCATCGCTCCGCGGTGAATACCAGTGGCCGCCTTTCAGAAATTTCAAAGCGACTATGGGCTATTCTCAGGAAGGGCTTCCATTCGCCCATTTGACTCGACCACTTAGTTCCACTGGTTAAAAAGTTAATTTTCTTAATTTCTATAATTACTGCCGTAATTAATGTTTATACGCATCTCAAAATGCCCTCTCCCACAGTAAAGGTAACGCCGCAGGTAGCACGCAGATACCTCCTTTCTGTGATTTTTAAAAAATACTGAACACATTTCTTGAAACACCCTGTATATGGAGCGCCGAGGCTTTGTGAAAGGTGCCAAATGACCTTTCACAAACATTGCACGTGCTGCGGCGGCTGCATTTTCGATGTTTCAGGCTCGTATACTTAGTATTAGGTGCACGTTAGAGAACCCCAGGTGGTCGAAATTTCCGGAGCCCTCCTCTGCGGTGTCACTCGTAATCATATTGTAGTTTAGGGACGTTAAACCCCAGATAATATTATATTATTAAACATTGCATGTGCCCTTCAGAGCAAGCCTTGTGCTTTGGTTCTATGACACAGATTTGAAGTGGAGTGTCTCAACAGCGAAGCTGTTTACCGCCAGCCCATGCGTTCCCAGAAGGCGGATTTTAGGCTGAGTCTCTATGTAGACAAAAACGGACTAAAAATACGGACAAAACAAATGGAAACGGCGCAGTTGGTGGAGCGCGTGTACCCTCACGAAGATAAGGAGGTGTTGATAAAAAATGGAGCCAGCGCAGCTGGTGGAGCGCGCCCACGCAGAAAAAAACTTGGAGGCGACCTTAATCATTGGCTGATAGGTGTCTGGTAGTGGTACTCGCACGTCGGGGTTTGAGTGCCCCGGTGTAGCCCTCGATTTAACTTGGCGTTTCGTCGCGCCACCAAAGCGGATCTCAGAGGTCACGTAGACAGAAGCGCGTTGTTGAAACGTGCTCCGCCAGGGGCCGCAATGAGTCCAGCTGCTCACAAGAAAAGCGCCTGCTCTTTCAGTTAATTTTCATTAATTATTCCGACAGTTAACTGGCCCTTATTTTAAGTGAACGTATGCTCAGATATCATACGTAACTCTTCATTTAAACCAGAACCATCGATTTCGCTGCAGTTTTGGGTTTTTACAAGACTTTTTCCTAAAGGGACAAAAAAAAAACGATTTTTTTGTTGTTAGTAAATTACCTTTTCACAATTCCAAAATCACCGCGCTTGCCGCGAGAAGACGATTGGTAAGCGAGAAAACGCGCAAAAAGAAAGTGCGGGTGGCGACGCCAGTTCGAAATTCCCGGGCTAAACGCCGTGACGTCATAGACTTTGGCGGCGTCTACTAGGGTATACGTAGTTCCTAATCAGGAAAAAAAAAAACGGATTACATTGACCTCTAAGGGTTGATAGGGTTAACATACCAAGTTTCAGATAATTTTGTTGAGCCAATGTCGAAGAAGTACGACAATACTTTTTGAAATCTGTGACGTCACGCGCGGAAATTTCCGCGTGAAAATTGAAAATGGCACATTGACCTTGACTTACTCCTTTATTATTAAACTTACGAGAGTGAAATTAACGACATTAGAGTTCTCAGAGCACACTTTAATAATCGAAACCGACTCATTGCTTCCCTTTAGTGTCCCTTTAATATTCAGAAAACCGGAAGCGCCTGCTCGACCGGAAGTGCTTGGAAGAGACACACGAGTGTTACTCGGTGGTCGTGATACAAGTAATTCAACGAAATCGAGAACTGTCAGTTCAACGTGGGAAACTGGAAACTATTTGTACCTTGGAAAGCGATAACGTCGGGGCGACTCCTTGCTCTGCCGGCGGGACTAGGAGGCGCAGATTGTTTTCGGCCTCGGGCGCGCTCAAGTTTCGGTCCAGATGGCGCAGCAAGTAGTAGTCGGCGAATACTAGCAGACCGAAAAGCAGCGGCCCTTCCAGAAACAGGGTGAGCACCTCGTAGAATGCCGAGTACCAGTGCACGTCCAAAGGGCCAATTGCGTAACCATAAGGGTCAGGATCGGCGATGTCTGCACGCGTAGCAAAGGAGAAGCAATTAAAAAAATTAGTGATTTTATTCCCTATTCTAGGCTTATTTTTGTGTCGATGATTTCACTACTTAAATGACCAAGATTTAAGCTCGCTATGAGTTGCAGATTTCGGTGGCAGTGCTGTCGAACGCAAAAAAAAACAAAAAAAAACGGCGCCGTCAGTTTTAGAAGCGGCCCTGAAAGGTGCGCCGACTACGTACGTATTTGTATGCGCCATTTCCCATTAATTGATGCCGTCTCGATCGAAACCTTCTCGGCGATCAGCTGTTTGTGATAGGACATCGATCTTTTACCGAGATCGATTGTCATATCACGCTGCCACATTTTATTGTTGCTTGGATATGAACGCATGACGTTCCGGGGCCGGCGCCGGAACGTGAGTCATTGCACGATGCCAACTGCGCCTACGTAGATGGCATCGTGCCTACGCAAAGAAAGGCGGAAAGAAAGGAAGAAAGAGAAAAGGAAAGAAAGAAGAATACTTTTCTGACAGGAAAAAAGGCTCCTCAAATTTTTCGTTTTCGTAACACGAAAGTTTTCATGCCGCAGAATACGTTTTAGAATGTACAAATAAAAAAAAAAAACTATATTCTTCGTTTACACCTGACACGTACGGTGCAAAATCTCTTACGCTTGCAGCACTGTTGCAGTGACATCTTGAAGGCAACAGTCTTTTCTTGGCAGGCAGATTCGAGGTCATCTCCGCCGCGTCGGCAGACCGCATTCTCGGTGGCCAACTGCAGCACTTTGGTCATGCCACGCGAGTACGAATAGGAAGGCAGCAGCCGCGCCGATTGGAGAATCGTCTCGATAAAGACCGTGAGTGGAACGTTGTTCAGCGTTTCCGCGTAATGCTCCATGAACACGGCACCCATGCAGCAAAGCGACGCTGGACATGAACGATGGCGAGATATGAACATTCTTGATCAACAAGTGCAACGTGAACTTTCTATTTGCACGTAATAGGTGTGTTGTCAAAGGGTGCGACGAACTCTGGTCAGCTACATCGAGATGAAGATGCGATCACTGACCCAGTGAATTTGGGGGGGGGGGGGGAGAGAGAACACGTGCAAAGGCGTTTCGCGAGCCACTCGTCTTCCATGATCACACTAAGTATTCCAGATTTGCCGTCCACACATACAGGTAAAAGCCGACTCGTACCCTTTTACACGGGCACAATCACTTGCCGGTGAGCAGAGCGGCTTTAGAGTCTAATCGCAGCAGCCAGTGCAAGAGGGACGGTACAACTACCACTGACACCCCAGCCGGCACATCACTTCGACTGAGTCTGGCAAAACCTGTAGAGACACGCCAGCTGCCGAGGATGGTGCCATCCGTTATGTGCCGCAAGTGTTAGCGCGTACTCTTCGCAAACATTGAACGCTTACGGCGCCGAGAAATCGGTTAGTGTGGTCGCAAATATTGAAACAAGTACTCTTCAGTTGCTGAGTACCCTGTTTTCGGGAACCACGCAGATGCATAAAAGAGCTGAAGCATTTCTCTTTAGCAGTCGTGCCCGCTTTATAGACCGCATCACAATACCAGTCCCATTCAGCATCCCCTCGCACGGCTCGCGCTGTGACCACGTATTTCAAGGTTGCAAGATTGGACAGTTGATACGAACGTCTCAAAATTTGCATCCACAGCATGCATTCGATAAACACGGGTCAAGCGCTATCGTGGCCGTTCGGCCGTTGTTAACCGTATTTACTGGCAAAAGATGACTGGTTTATACAGGTGTTGGGAATTCTTGCCTAGATACATTAAAAAAAAGGCTCAGTGAGATGACAAGCGCAGAGGATCCGAAGCCAGGGTTGTCGAAAAAAAATCACAGCATATCCACGGAGTGAATGATGATGAGTGGGCGAAGCTGAGGAGGTTCATCGGTAAACCGTGAATCTTCCGTGAATTCTGCCCAGTACATCATCACCGACGTGAGATCGGGCGCGTTTATACTAAAGGTTCGATGAGTTATGACGACTTGCAGCTCACTTTAATTTTACATGTACGCTGTGAATTTTCATTGTTTAGAAAACCATTGCTTTAGAAAAATGTGGCGTCTTTCGTTAAGCAGCTGGCGTCTTTTCGTTTTGCTTTAGAAACATCTGGCGTTCTTTCATTTTGCTTTTACAAAACATCTGGCGTCTTTCGTTGGTTTATTTCATCAATCAACGGCGTTTTGAACAAAATTTTTATTGTTTAATCACGCACAGGAGAAATCTCACCAGGCACTACCTTGGAGGTAAACAATGGCTGCTAATGGGAATGAGAGACAGAAGAAGTCGGCTTTTAGCTAACACTTACACTTCTACTTCTACTAACCTTTCCTACTGGAACATGCCAATGGCTGCTAATGGGGAATGAGAGACAGAAGAATTCGGCTTTTAGTTAACGCGCACGCTGCGAATTTTTATTGTTCAACAACGCACAGGAAAAATCTCCCACCGGCACCACCTTGGAGGTCAAAGCGTAAGACTTGTTACGGACTACGACTACGACTGCTACTACTACGACGACGACTACGAGGGACGAACGGGTGCCGCCTTAAGGAGCTTCGCCCCTAAAAGGAACATATGTAGATGAACGGTAGCACGGCGTAGCCATGTAGGATATTCAATATAAAGATGAGTTCTGCGAGGCAAGAAAAGAGAGAGAAAGCGAACACCACGTATTAGAGCTGGTTATAGGGTGCGCCGCAATACTCCAAGACCTGGTTCTTCGTCAGGGAATGCCAGCAGCACCAAAAGAAAGCAGAAGCTGTCCGGGGGGCGCGGCCGGGACCAGCCGTGACCAGCCGTGACCAGCCGCGTCGGCAACTATGTCTTTCATCTCATCATCATCTCAGTGAAACAGTAGGTTCAAGGTTACTATAGTGAGCGAGCATTCAAATAACGTGTCCTTCCAAAAATATAGTGAAGTTCAGATTTTGAATTATATGCAACTATTTCCACTTTGAAGAAAAAGGAAGTAGAACAAAATGTCTTGTGGACCCATGCTACACTTAAAAGCAAGCGAATTCTCTTTCATTAGTTGTAGGTTAATGGTACCTTATTTGTAAAATAACATATGTATGCTGCTATGCAATGTATGCTGTGCAGCATACATTGCGGCAGCGCTGTGCGCACAGTTAAAGCTGCCTACTCACATATTACAAACGTCGAGATGGCAAGCGCAGAGGATCCGAAGCCAGGGTTGTCGAAAAAGAAGGAACATATGTAGATGAACGGTAGCACGGCGTAGCCATGTAGGATATTCAATATGAAGATGAGTTCTGCGAGGCAAGAAAAGAGAGAGAAAGCGAACACCACGTATTAGAGCTGGTTATAGGGTGCGCCGCAATACTCCAAGACCTGGTTTTTCGTCAGGGAATGCCAGCAGCACCAAAAGAAAGCAGAAGAAACTGAGCCAAGAAAAAAGAGATAGGAACAGGTCTCTTTTTTCTTGGCTCAGTTTCTTCTGCTTTCTTTTAATGCTGCTGGCATTCCATCACGAAGGACTATGTACCAACTTGCCCAACAGGCCAACCTAATTAATTCAAGACATGGACCTAACTGAATTAAGGTTAATTTGCCCCATGTGCTTACATGAACTGGAGCAGAGGATAAAAGCTATACTGTAACCCTTTCAGCCGCGAATTATTATCGACTGTCCGAAAATGTGTCAAATTCACACAAAATAATCCTAAGGTACTCGATATACATTTCAAGAAAGAAAATTAGTGTTCTTTTGTGCAAGCTCTAGTAGCTATCGCTAATTACTGTGTAACTAAATATATTTAGTTATTCTACAGTCAGTCACGTTCCATTTTTACATAAAAAGAATCAAATCGTAGGCTCAATCAAAACGCATGTGCGTTTTGTTTCGGCAATATTCATTTAGAGCAAAAATTTTGAGTTTGGTGTTGAAACGCGACACGCCGACCGAGACGTCGAACTTCCCACTGCTTTGAGCAAAGTGGTCGGCTGTAGACGTACGCAGCACATTGAGGCAATGACTATGGAAAAGACCCAATTCAGTCTATGCGCAATTCGCCTTGCTCTTTTTTGGCCACTAGTCTTATTCGTATAAGTAATACACGGTTAATGAAATTAACTACAGTTGGAATATCAAATCTAATGCGATTCGGACTTCAAATCAAGTAGCCGATATCCGTAAATACGAATACTCTTAGATATACGAGCAATCTGAAGTGTCACCTGCACCCACATAAACACGAAATTCGGCAAAATGTGCATTAACTCACAACCGCCCAGGCATAGTATAGGCATACCACCATGGTATAGACACAACACATGAGATATTGCGCAGTACAGCAGCCATACGGGACTTGGGCAGCCAGGCTTAACAACTAGCAGACACCATCATCAATCGCGGTTGACGAAAACGTATGTGCATGTGGAGAATCTGCTATTTATACTTGTGGATTAATGCTAAAAATACGAATAGTAGCAAGGACGCCATGAGGGCGTGTGGGCGAGGGTGCACCTACACCTGCGTATCTTGCAAACGTACGAATGTAGTTGAAATCCAGCGAATCGGCGTGGAAGTAAGCAATGGGCGGCAAGATGAAGATGGCGGTGCCCATGTAAAACATGAAATCCCAGAGAAAATTGGTGATCCAGTAGAGGAATGGTCCGATTCCCGCAATGGTGTGCAGGTGCTTCACCTGCGCGTAAAAGAAAGCACGCCTGTGACAATCTGCCGGAGAGGAGACACGACTGAATATTCACGCGCAGGCGCTACATAGTGTAAACCAAGCGTAGAAATACACCCCGTTAACAGAAACAGGTTGTGAACGGGAATCGGTTGGCACATATTCCATTTCACCATAGATTAGAAGGTTACATTAAAGGGACACTAAAGGCAAATAACAATTTATGTCAGAGTGAAAGCTCAATGCATGACAATGTCTAAAACGGCAATATTATCAACAGCAGTGCCCTACTTACCGAGAAATTAAGGTATATGTATCACATGATGAGCGCCACGAGCGGGACATTTTGCAAATGATCCCGATGACGTGAGAGAGTCCGACTACAATAAATCTCTCGTAATCAAACTAGCTGCAATAAAAAAGAACCTTCTCTGCATCAAGAGGCGTAATAAAATGCTGCTTGTTCGTTTCTGTTTGATTCATGGAAAAAAGAACCTCTTTGGCGTTGCCATGGGGAACGGCGCGCGTGGTTCAAAGGTTCCGTTTTCGCTGAACTGCGCTACGCCCGGCGCCCTGCTTCGCTCATGCGGTCGCGTCTGAGTGGTAGCTTTGGTATTACGGTAGTTTACGGTTTCGGTAGTTTGATGGCGCGGTCGTGAAAGTCGCTCTGACACAAAGTTCGACAAAATGCTGCATGCATGTGATGTTGCCGGATGCCCGAATGGTGCTCGCCGCCAGTGCGCGCCGCAGCGCTGTAAAGGCGGGCAACGTTGGGCACGGTAACAGTGACGTGAGAAAGACCGCTTTCAGGCTGGTGATTTGAAGTGCGCTAACGCGATTCGGACCACTAAAACGAGATTTTATTTCAAAATAAGCACTTCTTTGGCACAAAAGTAGCATTACGAGGTTTATGGACTGCTATTTCAACAATCAACTTCGACTTAATATTTGCCTTTAGTGTCCCTTTAAGCAGGGCGCCACCATGGTCTGACTAGGATTGTAGCAATGCCTCGTTTCTTTAGACACTACTCGTTGTTCCCTGTACAAAGCTAATAGTTGCTGTATAACATGAAAAAACGACCAGCATATACAGTCTATTCCCTTCGTAATACTGCCAGCGCTACACCTCCCGGGTGAAACTGCGATTTCTTCTCTCTTTTTCACTTTCAATGCTGTGCAGATTTATCATAGCTGAAGACCAGTGGACCCGCTTTGCACGAGACGCCTTAGGCGGTACTATCCTCGCTGGTTCTTTATCCCGGATTTGTCGGAGTGCTGCTCATCTTAACCTTTTAGTGTAAGTCGACGCAGCGACATCCCTGAAACCCACAAACAAGTGCCCTAATTTGCCACCGCAGAAACCTGAACAGCCATATTTTAGGGATCGAAGGTATCTATCTAAAACGCACGAATTTTGATAGCGGAGATCTTCACAAACTTGGCATAAACTTTTCTACTGCAAAGTACTGTTTGGGAACCTTCTACGCACGGTCTCGCGCGATATCGTCAAATCGCGCCAAGCCACAACGATTCACTACACCGTCATTAAGTGTAACACTAGAAACGGTGTATATCTAGTCGTATGTAGAGTACCTCCTACATTAGGTGTGCTTGTTTCTCGCTCTTTTCTTGCGACCTATGCAGTAAAACGCGGAACTCTACCCGAACATCATCGGCACAATGTCGAGAGCACTCTTTTGTTAATAAAGTAACCACTGCAGCCCGCTTTCTCGAGGCCTGTAATTTAGTAAACCTGGCCGCTGGGTCTCTCATCGGCAAAGCACACCTAATATGTGTACAATGTCCAAAATCGGCATTTGGGCCACCTCAGGTCATGGCTCCGCGTCCCGATTAAGCTATATATGTCTACGTACGTGAAGAGACAACCGATTCGATTTCTCAAGGGACGTATGGCGCTCCATAGCTCTCACGGCTCGTGCAATAGTTCACATCTTAGAAGCCGCGTTGGTACAGTGGTTAGGGCGCTCAGCTGTTGACCCGGAAGACGCGGGGGTTGGATTCCGGCATCTGCGGTGTATTTTGATGGGGGCGAGATGCTAGAGGCCCGTGCACCTAGATTTAGACGCACGTTACAGAAGTCCAGGTGCCCTGGTCAAAAGTTCCGGACCCTCTACTACGGCGTGCCTCATATCATATTGAGCTTTTGGTACGTAAAACCATTCTCCTGATTTTCGGCGAAATTTTTTGTTGCGTGAAAGGCTCTTCGAAATACGTACTCAGCATCTGGGCTCAAATGAATGACTGCAGATTGAAAGGTGCTCCTCGAAAAATGTCTCAGCATGAAATATACCGTTATCTGGAGCAGCAATACATCGTACGTAATATTTTAAGTCCATTTAATGCTAGGCACAAGGATTCTATCGAAAGGTTATGCCTTCAGCAGTGCCTCATAAACATTGTCGCATAAAATTGTACCGATTAGACATCACATCTCGCTAAGTTTTACCTGCAGCACCCTCTCGGTGATTGGAAAAAGCACGAAATTGCTGCACATAAGGCTGGACACCATGGGAAAGAATATGGAGCGCAGAATCTTGGGCAGCAGCTGACGGTAGGCGCCTTGGCTCGCCACCTCCTCCTCATCACCCACATCGGCGCCGTCGAGCACAGTCACCTCGAAGCTGAACAGTGCGTCGGATTCACCGGTGACGGAGTGCAGGCGGCCATTGTTGAACAGCGTCATGACTAGTAGCGCCATGTGCTGGATCTCGCCGTTGTACCAGAGCACCGTCCTGAGAGGATCGTGGAGCGACAGAGCGTTTCGCTTGAGCAGGATAATCGAATAATGAGTGTTCTAAGAAAAGGAAATACAGATGAAAACACAATGTGCTGATCGGTTCAATTAACACAATACTTAAGTGACTGATTTTGAAAACAAACGTACCCTACGGAAAGACACCGGCCAGTGTGTCTCATGACGGAGTGGTAACGCGGAAAATGCCGCGACAAACTTACCATCGAAATTTTCGATCTGCGGCGATTATCTCCTATCCATTATGTGTCGCATGTATGTCAGTAATGCCGTGGCATTTGTTGCATTCAACTTCCTTGAAGTTGAATGCAAGCCGCCTTGCGAACGAGAAGTGGCCTGCCTCACAATATGGGATAGCACATAGATAGGCCTTCGCGCATCTTTGCATGCAGTTTACAGTCAAAAACGAAGCTTATAAGGGTAGCTTGGGCTTTTTCGTTATCCATAGTTAATCCAGAAACAGTTCCAAAGACAGAGACAACGACAAGAGAGGCCACAAACACAGCGCCGGCTTAAACCATATTTTATTGCAGCAGCCAAATCACGCACGCACGCACGCACACACACACACGCACGCGCGCGCGCACACACACACACACACACACGCGCGCACACACACACACGCACACACGCACACACACGCACGCACGCACGCACACACACACGCACACACGCACACACACGCACGCACACACGCACGCACGCACACACGCACACACACACACAGCTTCTTTTCGTCCGCTTTTCCCTTGCACTTTTATGTTACTTGAAAATTGAACATGTAGGAAAGAGCTTTCGGACCACGCAAACATGGCGTCGGCGATGCGCAGTGAGGCCATTTCAGTAATGTAGAGCCTTGGAAAATACACGTCTTTGTGATATAAGGAAATTATTCGCCAGCTTGGCTGATAAGACGGCACCGTTTATGAAGCCTTTAAGATGCATTTACAAGATCTAAAAACACGTTCTGGGTAAGTTTTTAAATTTCGGGTCATTTGATATTTCGAATAGTAAAAGTCTCGAAATTTCGAGTGGAATAAAATATCGAATCAAACATTCCATGTTTCTAATGTTCTCACGCCGCTAGATTTGGCCACTGTTTTCGGACATCATGCATGGTCCAACATCTTGTGCGTTGACGATTTTAGCTGCTCACAAGAAAACCGTCTGCTCTTTCAATAATGTCACTCAATTTTCATTATATTATTCTGACAGTGAATTCGTCTTCTAAGTAAATCCATGCCCCGATATCATATGAATCCATTGTAACCAGAACCATCTATTTCGTACGAGGTCGTCTTTTTAAAAGACATTTTCTGACTAATCGAAAACCTAGAAGTAAGTGCTCCACCGGAAGTGCCTGGAAGATATGCAAGAGTGTCACTGGTTGCTCGTGCTACTAATATAGTTCACTGAACTGCAGATTTTCTCGGTTTGCCTATTTGCGCAGCATACTTATTCTGAATAGTTCTCACGTTGGTTGCCTAGCGACGTGAGGGCCGTACCTTCCTTGTTCAAGTAGCTGCAGCCCGAAGTGCGTCATGAAGACATAATGACGCAAATCATCCTTAGCCAGGCCGAGCAGCCACTTGTCCACGTTTTCGTCGGGAGAAATGATATCGACGGTGGTGACATGTGGTCTTATCATGGGCAGGATGTAGTCGATGTAAAACACTCCGCCTTGCCTAACTTGTGCGAAGCCCTGTAAAACAAAAGTCACAGTTTCGCAGCAAAGGCAAATCAATGAATCTGACAGCAACAAATTGTATTGTTGTACGAATTTAGGCTAGCGGCTCACTTCTGTGGCATGAGGCCTGGCGTTACTCCATAAAAACGCTGGCGCTAGGTAACGCGGCCGCTGCTGCGAGCGAAGCGACCTTGCTGCTGTCTGTCGCTTCAACACAAACATTGCGGTGATAGCAAAACACGTACAAAAGTATGAGCTGTTGGCTGATCCCATGTAAATATCCGGCGCGCGCTACCGCGGGCGACCACGCCTGGATGGTCAAAGTATTCCTTCGAGAGCAACGGAGCCCCCCTCCGGCACCCATCCATACGCATTTGGCGCGACGGAGAAAGCCGGCTCGTTTTATCTATGCTTGAGGCGCGTTCGTCGGCAGCGCTTGTGCGCTTTCACTCGCACGTTGAAAAAACAACGCGCGAGGTGATGCTATCAATTACGACATGTATGGAATATGATAGAGACGGCCAAAATGCGCCTGCAGTGTCCATGTAACTGCTGTCGCTATTAAAACAAAAGAAAGAAAAAAGAAACGCCGCCAGATACCACGCATTGTGGGAATTGATTTCGTGCGAAGCAATAAGCGAGTAGCTGCCTATGCTGCCTTATTTCTTTTTGTTGCTCTGAGCCAGGCGTTATGAGGTGGATAGAGAGCTTCGTATAAATTGAGTAGTTTTGTCCAGAGTGCGACCTTACCAGGCACTGCGCGTACCCTTGCGCCTAGAGAGTAGTTTATGCTCCTACGTAACGTCAGCAGTCACGTTAGATCACAAAGTTGAAGTAGTCAAGAGTTCGACGAAAGTTCGTCTGGTCAGGTAACATGAGGATGAAGATGCGGTCACTGACCAAGTCGAGGTGAAAACACCGGAGACGTTTCGGGACCCCTGCGGGTTTTTTCATCACACAAGTCTGTGTGCACTTGCGGCTCTCGGAGGCATTGATGATTGGAGGCCGTATAATGGAGCAGGTGAATAAAGGCTCTTACGTTGGCCTTGCCGACGAGCTCGACGCAGCTGTAAGTGTGACCAAGGAACCCGAACGGGTCCCACTACGTCTCTGTGTTTTCACCTTAACTTGGTAAGTGACCGCATCGTCATCCTCACCGTAGACGCGAGTGCACAGACGCACAGCATTTAAAAATTTTGGCGTATACCCCCCCCCCCCCCCCAGCTTGGCCATGGATGTAGAGTTATAGGCTACTCTATTTTATATTTTATTTTTTATATTTCGCTTTTTATTTTCTATTACCACGGAGGAAGGAATACTAAGGAGAGGCCCTGACGTCACATTCGTGAAGCCTCCACATCGCAATCGCCCGCATCGCCTCCTAGCAAAGGGGCAGCGAAACATTTCGCGATTTCCGTGTCGTCGTTTGCAAGCGCATGCGCGCATCGCGAAACTTTGCAGCCTTTCTTTTTATTGTTTGTTTTCCGCCGTGCAAGCGGTGTAGTCGATTCGCGCATGCTGCTCTTTCTGTGGGTTCTTTAGCAAAGCTACGCAGTGCCCCAGTTGTTGCGTATACCCGGTGCAAATCGCGTGCACTGCGGACAGTACCGGGTGTCAGTTTTCATGTGTACGTACACGTTCGCTTCATTGCTGATCACTAATGCATGGTATTTGCGCGCGAAGCTCTCGGATGTGCGCTCTGTTGCTTGTTACTCATTCTGTCAACTCAGAACTCATGTGAACTTTTGTTTTTGGCGTTTAAGGCGCCGTACGTAACATGCGCTGAAGGCATCGTACGTTTTAGAGGCTGTGTCGTTCAACGAAAGGGCAATAAACTTTTGTTGTTATTATCGGACTACGTGATGTATGTATTCTTTGGTGTGCGCTCGCTACGTGCTTGTGCTGTGTGCGCACTGGAATTACAAACTTTACGTGCACGATCGCGTATACAATATAGCGGTGTCGTCTTTTCGACGTGAAGTTACGTCAACCATAGGTTGGCGTTGCGCCGAATAGCTACTGCGCTCACTCCATATACACGAGCAAAGAACCGCTAATCGGGCAATAGATCGGGAAATCGGGTTACGATAACGGAAAAGAAAGATCTAACGCCCAGCAGAACTGCTAGGTGAGTTCGCATACGGTAATGGAGGGGCTGAATGTTTTTTGATTACGGCACGTACCGGTACTTTCTGTACTGTTGCACAAAAACGCTCCACGAAGAATTTCAGCACGCAGTGCTCGGGCCTGCCACGCACGAACAGCCTGGTAAACGTCTGCTTGCAACGTTTTACTACGTGTGAACCGCACAATACGCGCTAAGTTTACGCCGGGACTACAAATCTGAGTAGAAGCGAACCACCGCGGAGAGCACGCCGCGGGGCGTCTGCTGTTTTGTTTGCCCCATACCGGTTTGTTTGCCCCATAAATCTGACGTCACTTCCGCCACACTTTTCGCAATGCATTGGGATACGATAGGGCCTCTCCTGAGTTTTCCTTCCTCCATGTCTATTACTATGTTTTATTTTTTCTATACACTCTACCTTGGCGGTGCGACCTCCAGTTATACAACTTATTTTTGAATTCCGTATTTTCATTGTTATGTCTCTATCATTTTTTTTTACATTCTGCGGTGAACGTTTGCAAGTAAGCCAGTTGCCCTCGACAAAAGAAGCGCGTCAGGCGGCTCGAGGCGCCTGAGCCACGACATCATTCCCTGAGCTCGCTTGATGGGTTACAGCGAAGGACGATGTGGGACGACGCTCAACTAAGTGACGGGCGCCTGAGAGTTGCGCTCTGAAACGTCTATGTGCACTTGCGGCTCTCGGAGGTATTGATGATTGGAGGCCGTATAGTGGAGCACGTGAACAAAGAGTCTTACGTTGGCCTTGCCGACGAGCTCGACGAAGCTGTAGGAGAGCGTGTTGCCCACATGTTCGACGACAATGGCGTTGCGGTGCAGTGCCACGTCCTCGAATGTGAAGAGCAACCACAGCAGCATCATGGGCAGCAGCCAACTGAACAGCGGGATCTTCAGTTGCCGCGAGACGCAGGTGGCTCGCTTGCAAATTAGCGCCCACATGCGACGCGCGAATCCCGGATTCGAGGAGACCGTGCTCGCCATGACGCCTACTAAGGTTTCTGCACAGCGTCGAAATAGCAATCGATTTATCTTCGCATAGCCTCAACTTTTCGCCCAATGGAATCAATAATAATTGCTGGGGTTTTACTTCCCAAAACCACGATACGATTATGAGGGACGCTTTCCGCCGAAAGGAAAGAATTTGAATCCCGCTTGCAGACGGCTGTACGTGAGCTAAGAAGGTCCATAATTGCGTTTACTTATCCCAAAAGATTCGTAGGCTAGATTGAAAACAAAAAGCTTAAAGGGAGCTTCTAGCACAAAACAACGTGTTTATGGCTGCATGCTTCCCACAAAACGAAGTTAGAACTGGCCGTTTAACCGGTTTTTCATCTTACGGCGGCAAGAAAGTTGCAGGAGATAGTGACTTCAATTTATGCTCCCAATTGAGTACAGCCGCTCGGGATTCATGAAGCGTTCGTGGCCTTTAGAAAAATAACACGGACATTGCGCTTTGTCGCCCGAATGAACTGGCGACACAAAAAATAGTTTTTGCGAGATGAGCGCACATGACGTTCAAATCAAGATTGCTCTCGTGAGTTTCTCGTTCGACTGAGGAAGTATGTCTGAAAACAATATTGAATTAAGTATCTGGTCTCAAAATTTGCCGTGTAACGGCGCGATACAGAGTAAAGACACCACGAAAGAAGAATGTGACACTCCGAGCGCGCAGAACTGGAGACTCGCGCTTACAAATAAGCCTTGGTTGAACGGCTACACTGACGTCCGCCGCGTTGGTGTAGCGGTTACGCTGCTGAGCTGCTAACCCGAAGGGCGCGGGCTCGATCCCGGCCGCGGCGGTCGCGTTTCGATGGAGGCGAAATGCTATAGGCCCGTGTACTGTGCGATGTCAGTTCATGTTAACCTCCTCAGTCCCAAGAATGCACTAATGAAAAAAGCTTTTGCAAAACCGTATCATTTGGCTTCCTACCCTTAAAAACAAACGCAAAAAAATTATGAACTCGAAAAATTGAACGGTTGTCTCAAAATGTGATGATACTCATTTGGGTACTCCTGAACTTTTGAAGTTTCTATGATTGCGTGCAACAAAAGTATGAGACCCAAATGACTTTCAATAATATGTTCAGGGCGTCCACAGTTAAAGAAATGTACTATTCTCGTACACGCTATAACTAAGAAAAAAGCTTTCACTTCTCACGAGCACGCAGCCGAGCGCTGAAGCAGTACGCAGCCAAGCGCTCGTGCAGTACTTAGTCATTTTCGTTCACTCATTTTCCGAAAAAGATTACACACATGGCGCCACTTCTCGGGACTTAGCGAAAGCAACTCATGCTTATTGTGGCAAGACTAATTTGGACGCACGAATATCGAATTGTGGTGATCTGTAGCCTTTAAGAAAACGGTACCCAATTGGGTACCCCGGGACCGAGGAGGTTAAAGAACACCGAATGGTCAAAATTTGCGGAGCCCTCCACTACGGCGTCCCTCATAATCATATCGTGGTTTTGGCACGTAAAACCCCAGATATTATTATTAAAGGTATGAGAGATTTGATAGCAGCAACAAATACCGTTTACTATGTAGCGATGTTGCGCAGCACAGGCTGGTTATGTTTATTGGTTAGTTTTTGTGCATATTGTAAGCTATAAAAGAGTCTTGTTCAGGAGCTTTCCGTCAGTTAGATTTCTTGCTACTGCGTGATTCACGGAAAGAACGTCGCCGAAAAAATGATTAAGTTTTCAAATTTAGCAACTTTGTGAGGTTTGTGCAAGGTGGGCGTGGACGCACTAATAATGTACGGGAGTTGTATATTGTGGCCCACAAGTTATTCGGGCGCATTTCTTAGTTGCAATCGACTATAAAACTCGTGTCGTACATTTCATCCTTTGGTTGTAGCTTATTCGTTCCGTTGCCACGGAATCAAAGAAATATGAACGTTAGAAATTCTGTATTTTCATTAGTAAGCAACAGCGGGCCGACACTTCGCTGTGACTACAGAAAATAGCTATAACTTGGCGTAACACTAACCCTTGGTTTCGATTAGGGATGCGTCACACTTGGTGATCTGAGTGAGCTTGTGGTGATGCACGTGGTGCTCTTCGGCGACGCATATGAGGACGTCTTCGAGCGAGGTCACTGTCAAGCCCAGCGACTCGATGCCCAAGTTACTGCTGTACTTTTCGATGTCCTGAAACGTCGAAGGATTATGACTATTTTCCGCTGTATTCGCTGTATGCCACTTGACGCATGGTCGCATCTAGGAAATCAAGATGGGCGACAACGAAGCGAAGCACTGTAACTTAAGGAAAAAATTAAGAATTGCGTTCAACACTGATTTCTGTGACATAGTATGAGACCAAGAAGGTTGGACCTCCAGCCACAGAACCTGCATTCGTGACCAGGTTTAGGGGACATGTGCATGTAGCGCCATCTCTCGTCGGTGACAGCGGTGCCCTGCCGTAACTGAATGGGAAATAGGCGAAAAAAATCATATCTGACGAAAAAAAAAAACGAGTTATGAAAAACGACTCCCGGTTCTATACAGCAGAGACTCATTCGGACATTCTATTAAAACTACAGTGTCGCACTAGATACCGTGTGGATTCCCAGAGTGTTTAATACTTTACATTGGCGCTCCATGTGTTTCTAATGGGCGGTGTTCAGTTGTGCTGGGAGGCCACACGCTTTGTAATGCGATACTAAAATTTTACCAAAATGTTCCAGTAGGTCTCTGCTGTATAGAAGCTGGAGGAGGTTTTGATAACTAGCTTTTTTCAAGAGAGATGTTTTTTTTTTTGTCGCCTATTTCCCATTCAGTTATCGTAGGGCGTCGTTGCTGCCGCCGAGAGATGGCGCCATATACAGATGTCCCCAAATTCTGGAAATTATGAAAATGATCGCCTACAAAAGCACTGGCGTGGCAAGCCTGCTTGTGCGCTACAAACCGGGTAGTCAAAATGGATATGGACTTGTGCACTCTTAAAGAAAAAAGAAGTACGCGTTGGTCATTCGGTGAGTCCTGACTTGTCGCGTATACGACGTGTTAACTCTCTTTTGAGTCGCACGACTCTCCCAGGAGAGCATAGAAATCTCTAAACACAGTTCACGTGCCTCTTAAGGAGAGCCATATACGGAGCGAGCATTTACTCACAATAATGAGTCGAATGACTCTTTTCGAAGAGTGTGACACTAACTTTACCCTGTGTTTTTTAACGTGCAACTCCGTCCAAACATGCGAGGGAAACTCACCCTGAACATGGAAATGATGCGTTTAGTGGAGGGAATCTGTCCCAAATGGAAGACGGCCTCGTTGATTGAGTCGCTCTGCAGTTTCACCTTGGGTGCATACTTGCGCAGAAGCGTCTCGATGCGTGGCACGTCGCATGTGTGGTGCTTGTACACTAACATGCGGTAGCCCGTGCAGAAGCGATGCTTTAGGAAGGTCGGGGAGCCGATGCACCTGGGAAAAAAAGAACGTGATTTCACTTTTGTGCACTGAACTGCATGCTTTCGTAATAATAAAATCCGGCAGATCCCACGCACTGTGGGAATCGATGTAATGCGAAGCAGCCAGCAAAGAGCTCCATACATCGCCTTGTTTGCCTTGGATGCAAATTAAGTTATTTATGTCATGACATCTCGTTCACTGTATATCGCAATGTTTGTCATGCATTCATGCATGTAAATCTTTAATATAATGAAACGTATATTCTGGTATATGCGATGGATGAGCTGTCATTTTTGTTCGTCACGCACTGATTTCATGCCATACCAATTTTGATGTATATACAGTTAACAAAACGGCCGGAAGCGCACTAAGACATTGTGATGTAAATCGTGCCGTACACGACATGCATGTTGCGATTTTCGGCTTAGGACCTGTTATTTATGTTCGTCATACAGTTACGTCACACAGTACCAGTTTTGGTGCATATCAATCTAGGAAAACGGCCGTGAGAGCACCATGAGCATGCAATGTAAATCATGCCCTACACGACATGCATGTGATGATTTTGATGTTAACACCTGTCATCTATGCTCGTCATACAGTCACGTCACGAAATACCACTTTTGGGGTATACCAAGCTAGCGAACCGGCCGCGAGCGCACCATGAGCTCGCATGTAAATCATGATGCACATGAAATGCATGTCATGATTGTCATACTACATTTATGCTCGTCATACAGTCACTTCACGCAATACCAGTTTTGGTGTATGTCAAGCTAGCGAAACGGCCGCGAGCAGCCCACGAGCGTGGCATGTAAATCATGCCCTACACGACATGCTTCTCATGATTGTTATGTTACGACCTGTCAATTATGTTCGTCGTTCAGTCATGTCATGCGATACCGACTTTCATTTATATCAAGCTAGCGAAAGGGCCGCGAGCGCACCATGAGCATGGCATGTAAATTATGCCCTACAAGACATGCATGTCACGATTGTCGTGTTACCACCTGTCATTTATGTCCTTCGTACAGTCACAATTTGCAGTGCCAGTTTTGGTGTATATCAAGCTAGCGAAACGACCGCGAGTGCACCATGAGCCTGTCATGTAAATCATGCACTACACGACACGCAGGTCATGATTTTCATGTTACCGCCTGTCATTGATATTCGTCATACAGTGATGTGACCAAATACTAGTTTTGGGCTATAGCAAGGTAGCGAAGCGGCCGCGAGCGCACCATGAGCGTGGCATGTAAATGATGCTGCACATGAAATGCATGTCATGATTGTTATATTACCACCTGTCATTTAGGCTCGTTGTACAGTGACGTCATGTAATACCAATTTTGTTTATCCAACTAGCGAAACAGCCGCGAGCGCACCATGAGCGTGGCATGTAAATTATGTTCTACATGACATGCATGTCATGGTTTTCATGTTGACACCTGTGATTTAAGTTCTTCATACAGTCACGTGATGCAATACCAAATTTGGTACATGTCAAGATACCGAAACGACCGCAAGAGCACCATGAGCGGGACATGCATGTGATAGCGTACATGCCATGCATGTCACAATTTCATGTTATCACCTGGCTTTTATGTTCGTCATAGAGAAATGCTTCGTCGGACCAATTTTGGTATATATCGATATAACTGAACGGTCGCGAGCGCCCCGAGACCATGTCATGTAAATCATGCTGTACATGACATGCGTGTCATGATTTGCACGATAAGACCTGTCACTTATGTTTGACAGACAATCTTGACATGCCATACCAATTTTGGTATATATCAAGCTAACGAAACGGCCGCAAGAGCACCAAGGCCATGGCTTGTAAGTCATGTCGTTCATGACATGAATATCATGATTTTCATGTTATGACCTATCAGTTATGTTCGTCATACAGTCATGTTGTGTCATACCAATTTTGGTATATGTTCCATTAAGAAACGGCCAGGAGGGCACAATGTCGTAGGCGACTAGATAGATAGATAGATAGATAGATAGATAGATAGATAGATAGATAGATAGATAGATAGATAGATAGATAGATAGATAGATAGATAGATAGATAGATACGCTCAAAGTCGCAGAAGTTCGCTAAGAAATGCTTCGCATTTAAAAATAAAAAAGGTCTTTTTTTTAGCGCCGTTATTGCATAAATGAGCTATATAAGCAACTTTCCCAGTGGGAGTTATAGGAGTGTTGGTGTTTGATCAGTTATGTGAACGAAAGATTGTATCGAATTTAGAGATAATCGTTGCGTATACGAATGGGCACAAGCTCATGACACTTGAGTGTCGAAAGATTGTATCGAATTTAGAGATAATCGTTGCGTATACGAATGGGCACAAGCTCATGACACTTGAGTGTCGAAAGATTGTATCGAATTTAGAGATAATCGTTGCGTATACGAATGGGCACAAGCTCATGACACTTGAGTGTCAAACTTTTACTCGTAGGTACCTTCCAGGAATGCTTGTCTTCTGAGACTCACGTAACGACGTTGTCTCTGTTATGAAGACAAACATATACAGTATGGTTATTTCTTTGGCCATCTGGGCGTGCAGCATACTGTATTGTTGATTGGAAGAAAAGGGCCCAAGAGACAAATCACACAGCGTAGCATCCACACAGCGTAGCACACGGTAAGCACACAGCGTAACTCACCTGTCGCTTCTTATGATCACAGCGTAACTCATGACGCTTCTTATGATCTTTAGCTCGTGTACGCGAATTGCGCCACAAATTGCGTCTCTAGCGTTCTCTGTGCTAGCTTGCAACGGTGTTTGCTTTTAATAGCCAATTGTGAGCTCTTCTCCACTTGTTAACGCATATTGAGGTTCTGATTCGCTCAGCGAAAACTTCCGCGATGCCTTCGAGGTAATCTGATGGTGCCCCCTGATAGTGCAGTCGATAACAAATCTCAAACGTTTAGTCCATTACATCTGACCATGCACCCATGGTAACGTAATAGCGTTCAACGATCACTGAGCTGTTGCAAATGCATTGTTTTGCCCTTAACTAGAGATGTATAAGCGCACACGTGACATTTACATCATCTTTCTAGTACGCTGCGAAGCGAGCATACGCAGATCTCACGCACTCTGTGAATCGGTGTCACGAGAAGCCACTTAGATGTACTCGGCTGGATAGCATAGCGTAACCTCCGAGATGGTACCACACTGCCTAGCGGGAGGCTCGCAACGGCATGACCGTGTGCCATGGTCATCATTTAGCCCTTTAAATAAGGACATGCGATGCGTATGTATTGTAGGGTAAACCGATCAGTTTCTGTTACGCGTGATAGTCCGCGATGTACCAGATAGGTTAACTGATAATGTTGACCACCCAACAGAATGATTGATGTGCTCTATACTGCCGCGGACGAAGGCCGCCACGTATTTGGTTACGACAAGGGCCAATTCTTAATTCACTGAATTGGGTAAAATGGGCCGACTGGAAAAGCCGTGTAATGCAATACCGCGCCTAGAATCTCGTTTGGCGAACTTTGGAAAGTGACGCAATCTCAATATTTACTTGTCACTGAGCAACGAGATTTTTAAGCCAACCGTTTCAACACGATTTCGTACACGACTAAATCAAAACGACAAAGTCCTTGTCGATTCACTCCATGTATACCTCGGCGGCCTAATGAGCAGAGCATGGGACTGCTGTACAGTGCCGAATGCCGCCATCAGGCACGTCATGCCCTCTTAGTCATCAGGAGGTTGTGAATACCGCACCACCTTCTACTCGGAACGACAGCATCCATCATCCGTAATATAGTAGAAAGAAGCACTGTAGGCATAGCTTCAAAAGCAGTGTTCCAGCGTATAGCATATCCCCTTTATGGCCAAGGAACAACGATGCGCATGCATGACCCCGTAAGCACGCATGATGAAGCGTCATAGTATTGACACTATAAGCATTGTTTTGATGGCAGCCCGACGCCAAAGGAGTCAAACTGGCAGCATGGACATCTCCATCATGACAGCAATACAAGCACGCTTGTTTTCAATCCTTTTTCATTCTCCACGCTTGGCATCGGGCGACGTGAGTTATATGATCAATGTAGTATATAAATTTTGAACGGGCCAATTGTCTGTAGTGCTTGGGAGCACTAATGAAAAACAGCTCTCACGCTAAAGAAATACAAATTACAAGAGATAGTTAACTTGTTCAAGTCCGCCAGATACACAAAAACAGTTAAGAAAGGGAAAAGAGACAACCACCCGTTAGTAGCACAAAGCCTCTTAGTTGCCGAAAAATTCGTCCTGGTCCGGGGTTTGAACCCCGGACCAACGCCTATCCGGGGCGGTCGCTCTACCAATTGAGCTAACCGTGAAGCTAGCAATTGGGCGCGCGAGGGCGAATTCATCGAATTCAGCGAATTCATCTTGCGGGATTCCGCAGAACTGATTTGCAACACAGAAACAAACAGTATTGAAACAATATAGGAACATACTCCCTAAACTGATGCTTTGGGTTAGTTTTGCAAGAGCGGGCTCACAGACGCTAACAGAATTGCATTATCGGGGGTATTACGTGCCAAAGCTACCTTGAGATTATGATGTGCACCCTAGTGGGCGGCTCCGGAGAGCCTGACTTTCTTTAACGTGCGGTAGAACCTTATAACCATTCATAGCACCCCAACATCAAGAAATAAATATGGTGAGTACCGAATTATGCCATTGGCTATGATGATTATGCGGTCACCCAGGACGTCCGCTTCATCAAGATGCTGGGTCGTGAGAAACACCGCGCAGCTCCGGCGTATCTTAAGCAGCAGCTCCCACATCTCTCGGCGACCCTCCGGGTCCATGTTGGACGTGGGCTCATCCAAGATGATCACCTGTGCGTTTGTTTACAGCGTTTTAGTCAGTGATGCGCTATGGTAGCATTAAGCGCGTAAGTGAAGAAAGTGGTGGCCTATGAGAGGTGGCAAAGCCGGGGTAGTCCACGAATTCGCATCCTACCTCTGTCGCCCATTCTGTAGGCGTAGTGGTAAACATTTCACCTTCCAGCCATATGCATCGTGAAGGTGCGAAGGAAACTTTCTCACAAAGAAAGCTTTTGCGGTTGCTAGAAGGGATTCATAAAATAGATGGACGATTACCGCTTCCTTCCATTAACCTTTCATAACGTATGGGTTTCCGCAGAACTAATTAGTCAAATATGGTACAGCTGAGCTTTTAACTGTCGATTGATTCGCCGTTAAGTTGCGATCTGGCAGTCTCCTATTCAACTCAAATGGCAAAGCGACCATTGAGGAAAGGTGATGGTTTCGGGCCACAACGAATTTTTGTTCAGCGGCGAAGCTTTATCGACGAGCTTTGGATGGATTTACTTTGTAACATTGTGACAAGATAGTGGATGACGGTTTTTCTCTTGTGAGCATCGCTCAAGTTTGCGGGCTTCTCAAGAACTGGTTTTCCAGCACCTGAAAACGTGTGCGATTGGCGACAGAGGTGCACAGAAGCAGTTCTTGTTATCCGCCACTCACTTACTTTCTCCGACTCTTTCCTCTGCACATTTGACGAGAGGGATGTGCGCTTAAAGCGAGTAATAGAGCTTAGAAACGGAATTTCTTGCTGTATCAAGTCTGCGAAAGAGCCACCTATGGCAGCGGCGGCCACGTTTGTATCGTATCTTCAGCTTTACCAAGCAATGATCTGTGCTTTATGGAGTACGTCGCGTGCTAACAATTGTTACTGCAGTAATACGCTTTCGACAATCGACAATAACTTCAGCATGCTATCATTTAGAATAAACATACACCGCATAACGCCATCGTCATATTCTAAATTTACATCGTAACCTTGATAGCACCAGCACAATCTTACGGTATGTCAGCAAAAGACCTACCGTATCAACAAACGCTCCCTTTGCACCTTAACACACCTCGGTATTCTTTTGTTGGCGCTCCAGGTAGCATTTCACAGTTGAGGCTGACAACAGCGAGAATGGAAGTGTTAACAAGCGATTAACTACGAAACTATTTCGACAATAACAACTATATCGGGTACAATCATAGCTACCGGATGTAATGCGGTATCCATGCGCTGATCCGGCAAAAACTGAACCGCTCATATGCATGGTGCCTTGTCTTGCCTCATATATGCCTTGAAGGCAGGGTGTACACCCAACAGCAAAACTTTGCGGGACGCGAAATGTTCGAGAAAGCTGTATTCTCGCTTTGTCTGGGCACATGACTTTCAAATTTGCCAGACTAGTTGGTGTTGCACGCTATGCAGTCGCCAGCTAGATTAGAAGCATTACGCACTAATAAAGCTAATTCGAGTTTGTTGTAGAGCTAGCGTCGCGTAAACTATTTCTGTTGGGTGTAGTACATTCCAAACAATTGCATCTTCTCTCTCCTACCTTCGGCTTGGAAACGATGGCCAGGGCCGCGCAGAGGCGTCGCTGTTGGCCCAAGGACAACGTGACCGCCCGATCAGAGCGGTAATGTATCAGACCGGTGTCGTGCAGCAGGGTGACGACTTCCAGCCGGACACCGTCGTATGGGGTGCCCTTAACCTGGCAACGAACACAAAATGGCGGTTAAGACGACGCAGGGACCGGTTGGTGCATGCAACAGGTCAAGCGATGGGCAGCTTACGACAGCGAAGAACACCAAGTGCTCTTCGACGGTGAGGTCGTCGAACAGGATGTTGTCCTGAGCACAGTAGGCGATGCTTTCGCGGGCATCTTTGGTGCACGTCGTGACGTCATATCCGCCCACCAGAACATTGCCCGAGGTGGAGTTAGCGAACCCTGAAATGTTAGAATAAGAAAGTTGATTGTCGTTGCCGACAGCGCGTCGGAACCTTATCGAAATATCGCTACTATCTTGTTTGAGATTCCACCAGTGTAAATATCAAGCGTTTCATAAATATAGATTATGGAACTGAGGTCATCGTAGTGGCGAAGCGTTCCGTCTGCTATCAGTGCGGATATTACGAATAAGTAGAAAGCACCACGGCATAATGGCATTGCAGATTACATAATTGTCCTATAAGAGTATCTGAACTTCCGCACCTAGGGTAAAAGTATATGAATAGTGGTAAACAAAACTAAGCTTGGCTTGGTGTTTACACTCTTCTAAAAGGGGTAAACATTTTCTGTCGGAGAATGAATTTGGCGCACGTAGTCACACTGCTCCTCCGAATTGATCGTACAAATACAAACGGAACGGCCTGTTGTTCGAGGCAACATGTTTCACTAAGTATCTTAAAAAACAACGGGTGCAGAACAGGGGCATTGCCCGCGCTTCCTACGCTTTGAGGCACTGGTTGTTTTCATTTAAGGCGAGTTCTCGCAGCGTTCATGCCTGAACTGAATCTCAGCTTACAACCACTGCGCTGGCGTTCTAACTGACCGAATCGTTAGAATAGCCAGAACTAAATGCAATTTTGTGTGAGCTCAGGATTCCATCTTAAGGGGATGTTTTTTGCTTCTTTCTATGCGGTCATTAGTTGTAGAGAGATGAATAATGGGCACGTGTAAACGGTCTATTATGTCGAAGAGTGCAAAGAGAAAAAAAAAAACTTGCGCATTCATGAGCACTACATCAAGGAGCGTAAGCCGCTCTTTGGCCATCGAAGTGGGCACAGTGTATATAATTGTGTACGGCAGGTGATGCCCGAGAGGACTTCCTACACGGCCGCGAAAGAAACAAAGCAATGGTGCTGTATGAAAAAGTATTTCAAACGAATGCATGCTCCGTTTGTGCTGAAAGAGCTTGAACGCTTTTTCCGTAGACATCTCCAGAATTCTGGGGTTACCGTTCCGCGTCCGCCAGCCTCCTTTTCAAGATAACTTCTGCAAAGTTATTTGTACCTTGTATCACGTCTGCAGTTAAATCAAAGTCCATAATGCCTATACGTACGGACTCCCGATGCTTGTTTCTCATTAACTGATGGAGAACATATCAAGAAATTAGCGTGGATTCTGCGTTATTTGCGCAAAAACTTGCCGTGTTTTGTAGCCGCACTACGAAGTGTCGTGATTAACCATTCAGAACTGAGGCTTCATTTTAGAACAACAGGAAATTGTTTATATACGTAAATGAACGTACACAAAAATAACAAAAAAATACAACTCGTTTACTAACATTGTGACAGCTAGGCCAGTCTTCATCAGACTTACCGGTAATCATGTTCAGCAGCGTGGTCTTGCCTGCGCCGTTGTGACCGAGGAGCACGGTAATCTGGTTGTTGAAAATCCGCAAACTGACATCGTGAACGGCTTCCTCGCCATCGTAGTCCTGCGACACGTACGTATACGTGTCAATGCCGCCCTCAGTTTAGGTTAACCTCTTGTATTCACTTCTCATAGGCATTCACTTTGTCAGATCACCTGTATTGGAAATGGCTTGTGGTACGCAAAAGATCTTATTTGTTTTACATATCGATTGTCAACTCTTCATGATAAGATGGCTTCTCTAAGAGAAGTAAGATCGTCCGTCTACGATGCTTTTCATTCTCGCTGGCAATGCGCTTATTTCTGGTAGTTTAATGCTCTTCTCATTTGTGGGGGTTTACCGATGCAAGCCCCGCGTTTAAAAGAATCGGATGACTGGGAAGTAATAAAGCGATACTCTCTACAAAAAAGAATGCTTCGTTTTGGCACGCTCTGAGGATAGAGTACTATTGTTAATGTTCCTCGGGTCGTCAATACAACCGAGTGCAAAGTTTATACTCTGTAGCCAGTATAAATCGAACAATATATTTATTAGGGGCATTAACGTATACGAAAATTAACACAGTGACTTCGTGTCGCAGTGTTGTTGACGAGAGGTGCTTGCCTTGCTGACGTGAAAGAGCTCTATAGCGACACACTGATCCCTCGGTTCGGGCTCGAAGTTTGCATTCTCTTGCGTCGTCCTCGGAGGCTCCTTCAAACACGTCATGCTGGGCAGCCAATACTCCATCTGCGCAGTACATTAGAAGGAAAGGCGTATTCTTGCAGGACTCGTGGCTATTTTCATTTCAAGTCTTTATGGAGACTGCACGCACATTTCTAATTTTTAAACTTCGCAAAAACGGACGAGATGAAGATATCTGAAAGTGCAAGGCATACAAGACAGTTTCAACTGTTAAAGGTCCTTTCTTAGCACGATACCGCTCATGCATGGTTTCAAATTACGGTGAAAATTTGGGATTCATTATTCTGTACCACAATTGTGGATAAACGGTGTGCATAGGTGGTTTGATCGGCATACTCCAGCGGGACAACCAGTACCGTGCCGTCCCAGCGTGTAGTGCTTAAAGTAACTCAAGGTGCCCCCACAATTACCATTTATGCACGTTTGTGTACGTATGATGGTGCACGCGGTTGTATTGCTGACCATTATTCGGGAAGAGCAGCCTCCTCGCCAGCCCCTAAGTTTGGACTGGCCCACCAAAGATCTCCTGGCTCTGGGCCCCTAGCACGTCATAGCGCTATGCCATTTATGTTTACTGTTTTCGCAGCCATCGACACAACCAGAAATGCACAAGTCGTCACCGGCGCCTCCCCCGACCTTCACCCGATTAACAGCCTGCACACTATTCTTTTCCGAGCGGCTGATACAATGTAAACCAACGCAACCCTGATCCTCTCTACCACGAATACACCGATTATTGTCTCATCGGTTTCATATTCGAGGAAACGCTGTAAGCCTCGAAAATAGCGCAGGCGGTTTCTGCGCTACCTTTTCAAGTTGCGCATTGATCCGCGCACAACAACGAATCCAGAAGTCCATCACCTTGAATGGGTACAGAACCGGCTTGGCGATTCCAGGCCCGATGGGCATCACATTGTCCAAGTACCAGACAGCGGCGACGATGAAGCAGTCGCACATCAGGCCCACGAACACGATCTCGGCCAGCGTCACGTTGTCCGGTGTGGCGGCGCGGCTAGCGAAGTTGGACCAGTTTGCGCCGTAAGGCACTGCAAAGGGCACAGAGAAGACAGTCATGCGCAAATATCGCAAATGTATCAATGTTGGCTGTAAAAACATGACTTGAGCTTAATATCCGGTTGGGACTGAGTCATACAGGTAACTAAAGCTTCGGCTTCAATGCCTACTAGTGCGGAAGGTTCAGCTACAAGCGTTGCTTTCAAAGACCAAGCGCACGCTCATTATGAATTTTTCCTGGAAGTGTACCAGAGATAGTAACAGACAGGTTATGATTATGGCAAAGTTTTAGCGTTTGAAGTAGTGGATTTCGTGACACGGAAGATGTTATAACTGGTTGAACTGGGTTAGTTGGTATATTGCAGAACAAATAAAAAACGAGCGGAAAACACGCAAGTCAAGGTCCCGCCGTTTGCTTCTGTTTGTCTTTCGTGTTTGCCGCTTGATTCTTTTTATTTGATTGAAGTTCTGTTTTGCTCCAGTATCCATGTGAATTAAAAATCATCAAACAGCCTATATAAATATTTTTATGTTCAACAAAGGTTCAGTTCTGAGCGTAAGCGCTGTCCTGTCTTCTCTCTTTGCCTTCCTCTCCGGCGCGCTTTAAACAAAAAAAAATCAGAATGAACATTTACAAACTAGCGTAATTCGCCATCCTGTTACAATAAATGTACGCTGTGCTCTCCTTTAAGAGCCAACTGTCAGTCACAAATTTAGAACGGCATAAGCAAATTTTAGTCATTCTTCTCAGTTTTTTCTTCGTAAAAATTGCTCAAGCCCGTTATCTACTTGCCGGGCAACCAGTCTTTTGTGTGTCCGGCGTGCATGAGATGTTCCGTATGCTTTGCGTCAATGTTCAGGAGACCATATCAGTATGGACTACTTGCTCGCCTGTCGGCATGTGTGGGCGCTCGCGCAGGTGTATGTGTGTGTTTGAGATAGAGTGCACTGAGTAACATTGCAAAGTAATGCCATTGTGACGACGGTGAATGAGCGAAATCATTCTTTTCCCGCATATTTCTGCTTAGAACGAGTACACAGTCTTCTGCTGTCGAACGCGGTCTCCATGTAGTCAAATGATTCGATATTTGATATTTCACGTTAGCGCAAAAAACAGGGACAAGGAAAGGACCACAAGAACACAGCGCTGTGTTGCGCTGTGTTCGTGTGGTCCTTCATTTGTCCCTGTTTTTTTCCGCGAAAGTCTACCGAGATACTTAACCAACTCGCCCAACAAGCGACCCCTCTCTTGATGGTACCATATACGCACAGTGCCATTCAAAAAACTTGCACAATCTCATCATGCGCCATCCTTTTTAAATGAATATAAAATTAGCAGTGCCAATAATATTTACAGATACCGTTGTTGGCCTCTTCCGTCGACTGACAATTTCCTAAAAGTGCTAAAGCGGTAGAAGAACTATTTCTCTTACACCGTGGTACAAGTGAACAGCAGCAAAAATAATGCAAGATGGCTCGTACGCGATATGCTGGATATTTGTTCGATAAGTTTCACGCGGCGGTGTGATCGGCTATATTGAGTGGTGATATTTGCCTTCGAACACTAATATTTATTTATGCCTGCCTAACACCTATATCAAGCTTAACTGAGTGAAAAAATGATGCCCTGTTTGCATGCAGAGGGGGCGCATTCCTGTAGTTGAGCAAATAAGTATTCGACAACGAACTTTATACGAGGTATGGTTTTTATGCAGCTGCATTAAACTATACGCTATATCGCGTTTCTGAGTCGGTAGCAACGGCTGCAAAGCACAGAGCAGTCGCAAATAGTTTGACTTAATGTAAACACGAGTGTTTAAGTCACTGAATCCATAGAACATCAATTTCTCGGTCTGTCAAAATGCTGCGAAAAACGTGTTCTGTTGTCGTTATTACTTGCGTATGTCATAACATCAGAAGCTTGTTTCCCGGATTGATTTGCTGTGAAACGCCACCTGGGAGCAAGTGAATTCAGTCTTAAGAGCTGAGTTGGTGCATAAGGACCAGCCGGTACCCTCGTAACCAAAGTATAAGTATGCTGGTACTTAGCACGCTACGAGACGTGACACCGTGAATTCGCTCATAGCTTTTAGCACAGTGTGAAAGGTACGTGGTAATCTGCAGCGTCTCACCGAACTTCTCGAAGCGCTCGAGAACGCGGAAGCTCCAGTGCAGACTCATGCCGGGAAAGATGGACGTCGCCAACTTGTGGCTGCGCTTGATGAAGTGGTAGCCCTGGCCACCGGCATTCTCGAGAGCGAGGAACGGCATCAGGCAGCTGAAGGTCCAGTACAACATGGCAGCGGCTACGGCAGTGTGTGCTGCGCAATAAAATGCGATAGTTTCAAGGAGGAGCTGTCGAGAACCACAAATATTGCGCGTTTGGATGTGTATTCTACTTTGGCAGCTTATTGCCAGCAGGTCTTCGGCACCTCCGGGACCCTTTCTGCTGTACCGCGTGGTGCAGTTCATTGGGTATCTTTGATGTCACTGCCCAAGACCCTGCAAACGTAGAGCTTATTGACTGAAAGCGCCGCTTCGTGCTGCCATTGTTTGTTCGCGACGACAAATTGAGGAGCCTAACTACCCAAAAGCGTATGTCGAGCAATGCGTAGCCGCCATTCGGAGGGACTGATATGGCTTCCGAAATGAAGCCGTTCATATTTTGGGGCATTGCTGCAATCTCGGGAGCCACGTAAGGGGCTGTGGAAGACTGCTGCTGATCACGAGGTGGCGTCTTTGTGCTGTGCATGTTGAGTATTTTTTAAACTAAAGTTGGATAGAAAATGCTATAACAGGAGTCTTACTGGCATTGGCAACTGTGCGACATCAAATCAGATGATTTAACGAGAAATAGGACATCAAGCAGGAAAAAACTGAAGGAGCAACTCCCTACTAGGAAGGTGCCACACGGCGCGGAGAATTTTTTGGAGTTACTTATTGTGTTTATACAATTTTCTTTGCAAAAGACGACAATGCGAATGCGAGCGCGTAGTTTTTGGCTGTGTTTCAATACTGACCGTAAACAAATAAACAAAGAGCTAAGCATACCGAGGCGATCTGAAGTCTCATTCGAGTTCTGACCAAGTCGGCAAGTTATACGGATTTCCGAGGTCAGCATCCAAGTCTAAAGCCACGCAGGCAGATTACGGGCAAAACAAGATGGCGGCTGAGTAGAATGCATGAGGCCGGATCCTCATGTGCTTAACGTAAGCTACGCTGAATATTTGACAGGGTCAAACACGAAAGAAGTTAAGGAATTCATGATTTTACGTGCTTTCCTGAGCTTGATTTTGCCGATGCGAATTGGTTCACGTCGCACAGTAAACGTTATCCATTGCTCCCACGGTTCGATGCCCCCTTTTAAGCAGTCAGCGTAAGCTGTCTGCGATGCTGGCCAGATTTGGATCTCAGACTTAAGGACAGTAACGTCAAATATTTGAACAGCTATTTCAGCGTAACTTAAACTAAATAGCATTACTTTTTGATACGGGGCGAAAAGCCAGCCAAACTGACATAAAGAAGCGCTGAGGTTCAAATAGAAAGCTTTGATGTGCGGAGAAATGTAGCGAATATTACGTGAAACGTTTCGTCAAAAGGCGCTGGGTTTCATCATGAGGTGATGGGGCCCCTCACGTACGTGAGGAAAGCGAAACGCTACAAGCGTCTCAGTGTTCCTTGGCCGCCCAGTTTCGGTAGGGTTAGCGCATTACCTTAACACATACAATGACTAAGCTTGGGTAATTCTTACCGCAGCATCCGTTAGTGCACAAAACTCGGTGCTATATCTTGTCAGAAAAACCATCGGCTGTCGACACGCATTCGAAAAAATGGCTCGCTACGTTCCTCAAAAAAGCAGATGCGCAAATAAGAAAAAAAAGACACAAAAGAGTATATACTCCTCTAAAGAATTAATTGTGCGCTTGATTAGTGGAGCGTATATATTTCTGACAGTAGCAAGGGTATTCGGGTAACGTTTCTTGCTTTACTTCTTAGTTCTTCAGAGAAGAGTCACCAGTCTGCGTATCATTCGAAGTAGTTTCTTGCTGTACGAACCGTCGAGGAGATGTCGGTGGATATCTCGCAAACGAGAAAGGGATAGAAGCAGTAAAATATGGTTTAAAGCAGGCAGGTTGGATAACTATTTGTCGCCCCTTTGTTTCTCATATTGTACGAATAAAAGTAATTCGGTGGCGGCGTTACGATGGATGCAAAAAGCCAGAACTTCACATAGGTCATTTGCTCCCTGCAAGCCCCTCTTTTTCCTGGCTAAGTACGTTCTGCTAGTGTTAAGCGTGCAAAGGTATATGCGAAGTAGGGAGCACGTGTCCAAAAGATACACACGACTGGAGAAGAGCATGGAGAGCAGTGTAGCGTGCATAAGACACGAGCTGCAGAAGCACATCAGGATACAGAACACCAGGAGCGGATCGCTGAACTGGATGAACGCGCGTCCTTCCTCGTTCCTTTTGACGCACAGGATGAGCAGCATCAGGGTCACGATGATCAGGTGCATGAAGAAGCCGCTGATGTAGTGGCTCACCCAGTAGACGCAGTCGTTGAGGCCCACCACACGCAGCATCTCTTTCATGCCTGAGTCAGAGACAACCACGTTTTAAACGCGAACGCCTTATATGTGTCATCCAGTAAAAAAAAATCGGAGATTTGGCATGACCTGACGAGACAACGCGAGACGGCGGCTTCAACACGATGATGCAAGAAAAGAAGACTGAGCAATAAAATTCAGCCAAAAGTAGCGCGATACTCAAGTGCCCTTATGTAGGCCGCCGGCCTACCGAAAGTCTTATGACTTGAATGTAACATGACGTCATCAGTGACAATAAGAAGGACAAAATGAAGAAGACGGCTTTCGCCTTCGGGTCGTCTAAGGAGAATGCGTAAGGATCTGTGCGAGGTTCTATCGTGTACTTCGCTTCGCAAAGACAATGCAATTTTTGCAATAACGGAGACGCTGCACGGACGTTCTAACAAAGTACGAAATGGCAACGTTTTGCATTGAAGTGTCAAGCGGTATTGCACTGAAAAGTATACTACCGAAACAGTTACAGCGATCACCTCCTCGTTTTCTGCCTCTCCGACACGTATTGGCGTACTGTAATTTCTTTCGTAAACGTGGGGTTTAGGTCAGGTCATTACTGGTTTGCTGGCGCAAGTAACACTGCGTCACTTAAAGATGTAGCGATTATACATAAATTGGTATGCTACCAGGAAGGGAACTGCTCGAAATGTTCCAGTCATTATGAAAGTAGTAATTTATGTTATAAAATATACTCGCGTGCATCGTACAATAAGTATAGCGGTGTTGCAGCAATTACAATACATGAGAACTAAGCCATGGCTGTTTTTTCTTCAAAAGTAGGTCTTCAGTGACTGCGCAAAAATTTATCACTCACAAAAAGATCAAACTGGAGTCGAATTTTGGTGGAACCTAACCACGGCATATTGTAGGAGTCGCGGATTTCAAAACGTGTAATTTGTACTGCAAGGACAGTCCTGGGATATAAAAAAATTGAGCCTTCCACTCCTTTCATTAAAGGGGCCCTGCAACACTTAATGGAATAATCATCGAATGGCGTCTTTAGAGGAGTTCATTGCCTCACGAATCGATTGCCGCAAGAACTTTTAAAACCAGTCATGTACAAGCGGAGTTGCATGGATTTGCCACATGCATAAAGCGCTTTCTCTCTGCGTTCGCACCAGCGAGCGCACTGGAAGCAGTTTCCGGGGAGGGAGGGGGGGGGGCTAGAGGGGTGACATGGCGGCAAGAATATACGTCCGTTCGTCAGTGCGCATCATGACCTTGGGCACATTTTTTTGTTTTTGTTTTTGAACGCGCGGCTTGCTTTCCGTGTGATATGAAGGCAATGAACTGGGCTGGTTGGTACATGACAAAGTGGATGAACACCAGCGGGAAACGCGAACCACAGAGAAAGGGCACGACGGGACAGGCTGGCTCGTTGAGTTCTTTCTATGGTGGTTCGTGTTTTCCGCTGTTTTTTATCCAATTCAAATTTTCATTGCGAGCGCGAGTGCGCGTGCGGGCCGCAGCGGCGTCCGCTGCGGCCGCGGGGACTATGCAGTTCACGATGCTCAAATCAGCCAATGGCCGTGGACTTTAGTTATATGACACGGTCATTTATGCTTATGGCGTGCGATTTCTAGCCGACTTTGAGAATTGTATATTTCAGGCGCAATGTTCCCTCCTAATCGTTTCCTTCCTCCATGCAGAAACGCGTACCTTCATCCACGTGTCTGCCAGCGCTACACTTCAGTTGCTACCGGCAACGATGACTGTCATGCGTTCATATTCAGGTAATAATGAACTTTGGCAACTTGAATTGATAAGTGACCTCGAAAAAGTACCATTTTCATGTCACAAACGGCTGATCGTGCCTGCTCACGATCGAGAGAGCACCAGCACTAGGAAAACTGGTGCATGCAAAGACTCATGCGACCGGCACACCATGGACAGCCGCATTTTCTGTACGCGCGCCGGCTCCGGGCTTTTCGCGCACGACGCCGAAATCTGAGTCATATCGGCTTCGCTTAAAAAGTAAAAAAAAACACATTTTGTTCGCACCGGTCACTTTCTCGTCGCTGAGTCTCGCAACGAAGACGGCGAACGGAACCAGCATGCCGACGCAGAAACGCGTCAGTACGAGCGCGTAGTTCCTGGTGTCCTGGTGCTCGATGTAGGCCGGGTACGGGAAGCGCTGCAGTTGCACGGGATGCATCCGGCCCATGCTGCGGTTGTGCAGTGTCGCCTGGTACTCGAGGTGCCGCTGCTGCAGGGCGCCCATGATGGGCAGCAGCGTGTTCATTTCGGGAAAGCGCTCTTCCTTCGAGGGCCCCTCGGGTTGCGACAGAAGGCGTTGAGGATACTTGACCTGCGGATCGAAACGTAGCGCCGCACACTAAGTGCAGATATATTTTAAAAACCGCACGCAGGCTAATCCGTATATTGGCTGGCGTCGAAAATTTGCACGATATGTGACGCTCCGTGGTAAAACTCGACGTGCTCAGATGCGCATCACGTCACGTGTTCTGCTCGTACTCATCCGCCCAGTTACCATGTTCGCCATGATTTCCTACTCATGTTGCCTCGGAGGTCAAGCTTTCTTAAGTAAGCGGGTGATTTTGCCTCGGAGGCCTTGCATAGCAAAGCTACAGCTGGAAGTGAAGTGGGAAGTGAAAGGCAGTTAAGTACAAGCCAGAAGCGAAAACAAGAAGTGCATAGTGAGAGCGGGAGGAGATGCTGAAAATGAACGCAATGTAGGAATTTCGTACTTCAATGTAAATTGTTTTAAGAACAGCAGCAACGGTCAGTTAAACTGGTGGTGGTTTACGAAGTAAGATTCTCGTTAATACACTTCGGTGCGAAGCATGCCTCGTCCCACTTTTACCTGCCATTCACCTCTTTCACGACATCGCTCTACGTTGGTTTCATAAGTCAAGGCGAAATAGCGCCGTATATATGCCTACATTTGTTCACCTTCAACAAATACTGAATACGGAGCACCAGACTGTGTTCTTCCGTTCTCTATTATTCATGGGGCGTATTCCAGATCGTCCTAATTATGTCATCATTTTATAAATCAAAAGAAAGAATGAGGAAAGATGCATGTTCAATTTTACTACTGCTACAACCGGTCAGTGGCAGATGATCGTAAGCCACAGCGTCACGCCATCTGGCACCACTACACGATGTGCATTTGATGCGCCGAAAAGGATGAATTCATTTCACATATGAGCAGCAACGGCCTATGAAGTGTTGCTGCTGTGTCGCTACAAAAGCAGTGAAATTAACCCCGATCTTGCCAATTTAGTTCTTTTCAGCAAAGCGTTTATGGTATAGCAATGTGAACTGAACATAGTCTGAAAGATTACCGTTTCCGCTTGCGGTATTAAGCTCCTCTCATTCAGAACTTCTGTTTATATAGTTAGCTTACTTTCGCTCTGCGAAAATCATTCTCGCAGTAGTCAAATTACGCCATTAAACCCTTCTAATAATAACATAACGTTGTTGCGGTCTGCGCCACTTTCGGTTAGAACATTGATGAGGGAGGCTTCTTGTAAAGACAACTCGAATTCGGTCAGACATCAACATCGTGTACAATGTCACACTGGGGCATAGAAAGAGGGTGGTAGGGGCGCACGAAGACACTGTCTTCAAAATGCATTCAGCCCTCATCCGGCAGTCGGAGCTGGTAGGACGTAACAAATGAAGGACTGTAGGTGGCGCATTTGTAACCGGCCCTTATGGAGGCTTCCTGGCGCTTATGAAAAATCAATATGTAGTCCGCGCTGTTTCCTTGCGTGTTCTCTTTTTCTGTACCTTCGTCAAGGTGATAGTGCCGCGCGGTACATTTACAACGTGCCAGATATTTTGTGGAACACTCTAGAAAGGAAGTCTGGATTAATTTTGTCCGCCTGGGGTTCATAAACATTCATCTATATCTAAGTACGTCGGTGCTCTTGCGCTTCGCCCACATCGACCGGGAATTGGCAGGACAGCCAATTCCCGGTCGATGTGGCTGAGCTACCATAATAGGTTGACTGCAACCACATGCAGCCGCGGCTATCCTTCCTGGCTTTCCCTCGAAACTTCCCCTCGCACCGGCATGCAGGGGGGCGACAAGATCTGATTGCGCTTGTAGTACATTCCACGGAACATCGCACTGACGGCGAAAAATCAGTTGTCTGTGACTGATATAGCAGTAATGATATCGCTCTATGGTTTGGCTGTTGACAGCTTCTTGCGTCGCACTGCCTTACTGTTAAACGCGAGCTGAAATCTGTTCTGGCATCTAATATACTTACGTGCACGTCGAATGGCAGGCGACCTCCGAAGAAGTTGACGTGCAGGCTAACCGGCACGCCGTCCCGGTCGCCTGGAGCCACGTCCGTATACAGCAGCGCCACCGTGTGCACAGGCGTGCCGTTACGGAGGCGCATGGCTGCCACGAGCTCCTTTTCAGTCGCGAAACCGGTCAAGTGGGCCACCCGCAGATCCGCCATGGCATCGTGAGTCAGTCTGGCTAGGTACTTGTTCTCTACGGGCGCGAAGTACACCTGCAGACCCACGAAGAAAGTGCAAATGAGTGCAAAACGTGTAACACTTACGAATTAATTGAATGAAACTGTGCATGCCTCTCTCACAGCTCAATGACGTGCCTTTGATATATATATATTCGTTTACACAAAAAGTATTGTACTTTCGGCGCGGCTGTACGGTGCCGCACCACACAGTCAAGTTCTAAGCATGACAGCGAGATGCGCGATTGTCCCTGAAAATGATCGTAAACGCGCGTTCTTTTTGCGTTGAATATAGCGGCATGCCCAAGCAGTTATTAACCAGTACGATAATAAGTTATTTGATCAGTTTCAACTCGCACCGCCTCTAATGGCCGCGCAACGGACACCACTGTCCTGATTGATTGATTAGTGGGTTTTTGTGGCGCAGGTGCCCTGTGCAAGGATACTTACACCGTGCGCAAAGGACCTGGCGTGGCCAAAGCGCGCCATGGCTGATGATGTGGTGTTAGTGTTGACTAATGAGTTTCTATGGTAGATGCAATATGGCTGTCATGATGACAATAGCGGTCGAATAATGGCTGCGTGCAAGTTCACCAACACGGAATGATAGACGCTTCTTATTTTATTCCCGCAATGTGGGGTAGCGTCTTATACTATGGCATGACAGCCCTCTCATGGGGATTGTGAAAAAAGAAAAAAAAGAAGGTGGAGGAAAAATTGGCCGCGTATCTGCGTGCTTCGCTGCAAATGTCGTATAAAGACGATAGAAGAGGCGCTGCGTGAGATATGGACGCCATCTGGCAATACGTCGGGAAACATGAGTGCTGTGTTGCGGGCTGGTAGTCCCAGCGCAGCGGCAGGCGAAGACCGGCGGTGACCAACGCGACCGGTGGGGACGCCGGCCAGCTCGAACACGCGGTTTGGCGCGATGCGCCGAAGGAGAAGAAACGTCCGCACTCAACGAGTACTCTCCACAAACTCTATTATTTACACGTCGCCTGGGTAAAACAGGAATGCCAGAGCGGCGCCCCCTGTCATTCGTACAATGCAATACTGAACCGAAACCGAAACACATCATGAGCTTGTGCAGAGGGCACGGAGGAAGACAAGTTTGAGCGCAGTCGCATTTTCACTGCAGCTTAAGAAACTACGGTCTTTAAAATTGCGTATCTATGCATTTTATATTAAAGGAACACACCCCCTAATAATTACCTAATGATGTTGCGCCTCAGATATGCGTAATATTTACTTTTTGATCGACAACGTTCACAAGTATGAACAGCCGTACCAGTTCAAGATGGGTGGGCGGTAAGCAAGTGGTTCAACTTTGGCCGGATGGCTGAATTGGGTGACGTGCCGACAAACAGAAAGACAGACCAAAATTTCTGCGTTTAAGTTCCCCAAGAAACACTATCGTCTTTAATAATGGGCTCTAACATTTTTATGATGTTATTGCAACGAGGGAAGAACAAGACAAGGGACCACGGCGCGAGGAGGAAAGACAAGGTCTGTATTCAGATATCACAAGTGCAGACGCTCCAACGTCGTCTGAACGGTGGTTGCTGCTCATGATCCTCACTTCATTCTCCTCTGCCATCCTTCCGGTTTTTAATCGTGACAATATCAATCACAGGGGAAATTCAGGCGATTTTCGCCGTAGCCGTGACGTTCTGCCTCTCTGAATATAAGCTTTTTGAAATGGGGTTTAACAGAGTGCAAGCAGCTTTCCGGGAATCACGGGGCTTAGTTTAGGTTATGACCAAGCCGATTACCTCCCAACGTGCAAGGAATAATACTACAAAGATAATCAAAAAATCGGCAGGTCCCACCCACTGGGAGAGTCGATGTAATGCGAAGCAGCCAGCAAAGAGCTGCACACATCGTCTTGGTCTTGTTTGTCATTAAAGAAAATGAAGTCATGTCATGACATCTAGTTCGCTATATATCGCATCTTTGTCATGCATACATACATGCATGTAAAATCTGGTATTTGACATGTTGATGAAACGTACGTATATATATATATATATATATATATATATATATATATATATATATATATATATATATATATATATATATATATATATATATATATATATATATATATATATATATATATATATATATATATGCTCGATGCGCACCATGAGCTTGACGTTTAAATCATGTCCTATATGACATGCCTGTCATGAGTTCCATGTTAGGACCTGGCATTTATGTTCGTCATACAGTCACGTCGCGCAATACCGATTTTGGTGTACATATTAGGGTAGCGAAACGGCCGAGAGCGCACCATGAGCGTGGCATGTAAATCATGCTGTACATGACATGCATGTCATGATTTTCATGTTACCACCTGTTATTTATTTTCGTCACACAGTCGCGTCGCACAATACTAATTTTGGTGTATATTACGCTAGTGAAACAGCCGCGAGTGCATGAGCGTGGCATGTTGTTCATGCAGTAAGGAACCCCAGGTGGCCGAAATTTTCCGGAGCCCTTCAATACGGCGTCCCTCATAATCATATCGTGGTTTCGGGACGTTAAACCCCAGGTATTATATTCATATTATTTATGCTGTACATGACATACGTGTCATGATTTGCACCTTGGGGCCTGTCACTTATGTTCGTCATACACTCTTGTCACGCCATACCAGTTTTGGTATATATCAAGTTAACAAAGCGGCCGCAAGAGCACCAACACTGTAGCGCGTAAATCACGTCGTTCATGACATGCATGTCATGATTTTCATGTTATGACCAGTCATTTATGTTCGTCATACAGTCATGTTACGCCATACCACTTTTGGTGCACATCCAATTAACGAAACGGCCAGGAGAGCACAGGGTCGTAGGCGGCTGGATGGACAGATACGCTCAAGGTTGCAGAAGTTCGCTAAGAAATGCTTCGCATTTAATAAATGAGTTTAGATCTTTCCCTTTGACACGCTATGTACACAGTTGTGTACACCACTTGTTTTTGCCATTTATAACGACTAAGGGCTAAGAGAGCAAGATACATTGATCTTTGGATGAAATGAACCTACAGCATAATAAATTTGTCTTCATTTAACTTCATTCTGCAATGTAAAGTTGTATATGATCATTTCGCAGATGTTACTACACTGTTCGACGAGTCGTTCGACGTGCCCTTTCCCGCGAGCCATGTCAAAAGTATAATTTTTTTTGCTCAAAATGGACACACCCGAAAACGAATTTGCCCTATATTTCTGGCGTATGATTTCCTTCTATTAATGCAAAAACAGAGCATGAATGACTTCTCATTAAATATATACTTAATTACAATTGAAATAAAATGATAAACAGATAAAATAACGTAATATGGCATTATTTTTGTTGCAATAGAATGTCAAGTGCTTTGAGATAACATTGTATCGAGAGAAAACAGAAACACGCAGAAAAAAAATTATTGTATCTAATGCCCTTGCTGTAACCGACTCAACCTTTCTCGAACACTGTAGGACGATTGCTGCCATAACTTCGTTGATGCCAACGTAATCCCGATGGCCTTATGTTTCCTTTTTGGCTGTTTCAGTGTAACCTCACCTACTTTAAATCTGTCGTATTGCCTTTCGAATTTCTCATGCGATCACTAGATAGCACCGATCTGTCTGCGTGCTTGCCTGTCGCAGCCAAGTGGACTGCGGACCCAGTTCAGTTTTCTACAAATCTTATTTTCTTCATCTCTGCTGTTTTGGAAAGTCCCTGTGATTGTTTCTTAGGCTCTGCAATGTTGTGCTGTAGTTTTACGCGTTGTTCGAGTTCCTTATATTTGCTCCAAGGCGCATCTAAGCAATCACGAGCGGGACTTTTCCGGACACTTGTGACATTCTGCCACACTGCCACCTTCTGTGGTGGAGGCGTCGTGAGGGAGGAAGAGCCGTGGCAGTCCTAGGTGGCAATCAATGCAAGACGGAATAGGCAATTCAAGACGTTGGAGTTTGGAATTGCCCAGGATGTAGCGCTTCGTCATTTTCATTGCTGCCCAAACCACTGTGCTCGCAGGGTCCTTGATAGGCATTATAGCATTTTTTTGCAGGATCGTGATGCCTTGCAAACGTGTACATGAGGCGAAGAGATGTTCCCACCTGGTTGATCTGTGCCATGTCGGGCTGCGTGTTCCAATAGGTGTAGGTGCTGATGGGCCGAAAGTACGTGTCGCCTCTGCGCAGTAGCGGTTCGCGAGTCACGGCGTCCTCCTGGATGCCCAGCAGCAGCACCACCATGAGCACAATCTCGAGCAGCGTGGTCGTGTAGTGGCGCTGCATGCGCGTTATGTAGATGTTCTTCCACAGCACCATGAGTAGCTGGCGCCAGGGAGATGCGCTGTGATGGAGCGCTGCCATGGCCGCACACTCTGGGGAATTCGGGGAGGCCGCATTGGGACCTGCAATTGTGGGTCCGCACGGTGTTTAGTCTTAGCAACGCCTGGTATGAGTCAGTGCAAACCGTGTAGAACAGACGGGCCCTAACCTCTCGCCTTTTCAGGCGCTTTATTGCAATACTTTCACTGAAATGGTGCCAAACTACGCAAAACTTTCATTGAAAAGGCGTTGTGTTGTATCGGAACGTTTACTTTCGGTTTTGTTCATTCGCACGCCCACAGGCCGTTGAGTAATGAGTGACACTTTGCAACTTTTACGTGGCTGCTGCAAAAAATGCCAGCCGCTTTGCCTGTATAAACGGTCTTCAACTCGGTCGCTTCCCGGGCCTACGGTCATTCTTGACAATTACCCTGTTCCTTCGTTCGCGCATCCGATGTTCTTTATATGGCCGCACCGGCGAAACAACTTGTTTCAATATAGTAATCATTGTTGTACAAGATCGATCGACCGAAAATGAAGGCTTAATGGTTGCACATGTCATTTCGCCCGAATATTTCATTACATGTACGATAATAGAATTGAATTTAGCGTTAATATTGTTTATCGAAACCACAGCGCCACGCCTTTGTCTTTCCGTAGTTTTCTGACGCACATATTTGATCACGGATTTGAGCATCGCGAAAAGATACCGTAGGCTCCATACTGTTGCCTCTTAAATATGCAACGGCGCGTATAGTCGGATACAACTTAAGTCTAGATAGGCCCCGCCGGGTGGACCGAAGCGTGTCAGCCGGTCACCTCCGCGACTAAAGAAAGAGTCCCGCTGATGCACTCGCAAAGTTTTTCGAAGGCGGGATCACCGGCCGTCCGACTCATGACGCCACCCTAGAGTCTGCACCCATTGGGACAGGCATTGTGTGCACCTTTGAGGAGGAAATGCCGCGACTTCTAAAGTTGTATCCGACTATAGGATCGAAAATTTAATGGAAACACAACAGTACGACGCAGAGCCTTAACGGTATACGCTTATCGCCGGCGACGTGCAGGACGTGTATGTCTAATAGAAATTAACTAGCCTGTCGTTTGAAGACTGCTGAAAATGAATCACCGCGCCTCGACGCTCTCGTAATATGTGACGTAATGGAATGTATACCAGCCCAAAAAATGCTGTGATGCGACCCCACTTCGATATGTGAGATACTGTATACAATAGAGTGGCACGGGGCCTTCATGCGTGGAGGCCTTTCACGGCATTGGTGTCTGACTGACGGAACAGAAATGTCCTCGTGCATTTCATGTACTAATCAGATTTCAGATTCCCGACTTCCACAAGAAACCGAGACAATAGACACGAGGCAAACTAATGCCAGTGCAATTAGATGACACAGCTAAGAAGCAAAAAAAAAAAAGCACCTGGAGGTGACCTGTCCTCTGCTTAGGTGTCTGGTAGTGGTACTCACAGGTCGGCGTTCGTGTGCGCTGGTGTATTTGTTGGGTTAACATTGTGTTGCGCGCGCTGTCGAAGCGGATCCAAGAGGCCACGTAGAAATAAGCACGTGGTTCAGATCTTGCTCCGCCAGGTGCCGCAACGACTCGAGCTACTCGCAAGAAAAGCGACTGCTCTTTCAATGAATTCGTTAAATTTTCAGTAATTGTCCTGATAGTTAATAGGTCCTTATGTTAAATAAACTTATGCCCCGATACCATACGTAACCAACATGTATACAAGTTTTATTTTTTTAAACGCACTTTCTCAATATCCAGAAACCGGAAGTTAAGTGATCGACCGGAAGTGCTTCGATGACAAACAAGTGTGTCACTCATTGCTGGTGTCACTAAAGAATACACTGGAAAAGTGGCTAATAACTGCGCTCTAGGAGGCCGTCTAATATATGTGTAAAATGAAAAACGGTGAACTGGGTTCAAATGAGCGCGGGAACTTTTCATGCCACGGGTGTGTGCGGCCCACAGCGAACTACGGCATGACGTACGATGCAAGCGAGAGCATTTGCGACGCCTTGCGAGTACATTTGACCTATGACAACTCCTCCACCTACTATCGATAGCTCAAAACCTACAACCCTTAACAGGCCATAGGGGACCCAATTTCAACTTTTGTCGCGACGCTCACGTGGCCGTGCTGTGCGTTACTGGGGATAGACGCTGCCGGCGAAGGCGGTTTATCGCCGGATTTTTCAGCGGAGGCGGCAAGGACACGTGCGCGCATACGCACCTCATTCGGCCGGGAGCACTGCTAGTCAGCAATATTTACACTGTGACGCACCACAGATGCAATCCGAGAGCTATGCGCGTGCGCGAAAGCGGGGGCGGCAGCGTTGTGGCGAAAGGAGACGCGCCGGGGATATTCCAAGTTACGCCAAGTGCAGTGGCGCCGCTCGACGTTTTTTTGGAAGCCTGTGATTTTTCAACGGCTGGAAGGTTATACGTGAGTTGCACGATCTGAGACGGGTAGTCTTACCCGTAACACGTAGGCTAAGCAATCGTTATTCTAGGTAACCACCCCACGAAATCTGTCCGCACTGAACCCAGTCGTGCGGAAAGCGTTAACGGAATTATTGTCGTTATGGCGTTCACTCACCTTGGACCGCTTGTGGAGCGGGTGGCCCTGGTTCTTCAAAAGCAACATGCATCTTGAAAGTCGGGCCTTGTGTTGTAGAGCGAGCGCGTGAAGCAGCGCGTGCTAGATCACGAGCAGAATCTTCTTCCTCTTCTGCGATTGCACGTTGCCTCGAGCATCGCCGCCTCTACTAAGCATTTATTTTCCAAGCAAAGTTAATGAAGTGTAGACACCGAAATCGGACGGTAACCTGACTGACAGCATGTGCTTTGCCTGCTTGCAATGACTGCTGCGACGAATTTTGACAGAAAAGAGACGGCTTAAATCTAATTTATTTCATTTTTCAAAACTGAAAACTGGCTGCGCTCCTTTACCAGACTTGCCACGGCAGTCGTCAGAAAAACGTTAGGGGACAGCTGCAAAAGGTCTGACCGTGGAGAACTGTACGGTGGAGTACGATGACTTCGATCACATGTAGTAGGAAAACATTTCAGCGTCTGATGCGAACAGATCAAATACGAAATGGCTTTCAACAGAGCCGTATAAACGGCTCTAGTTTTGAACTTCTATTTGTTCGCGTCAGTGCCTCCTCTAAAAGAATAGAGGAGACATTGCTCGCGTGAATGCGGACGCTCATGGTCGGATTCTTCCGACGCCGATAGCAACGACGACATGATATGGCTGCCGGAAGACGCGGCTGACCGTTTGGTAGAACCGGTGCCGCAACGTGGAGACACACATGTGAGATGTCGCAGACCTCCAGCAAGTTTGCTGACGTCACAGCTTTGGTACTCTTCGTCTCGTTGGCGTCACGTGATTACTAAACTACGTCGTCACAAAGAGGTTTTCTGCTTCCCGGTGCGATTTCTTCAAATCTTCATCCGAAGCTTTTGGTGTCTACACTCCTGTAGATGACCCGATTCTCAGCCTATCCAGCGTGCTCCAGATAGCAATTGTTACTTTAGGAATTATCGTTCGTTTGGACTAGACCACCGTTCGAGAGGTGGTGGAATAACCACAATGCTATAAAACAGAATTTGCCATAAAGCAAAACTGACGTTAAAGCTGCGCTCCTCGGAATATGAAATATTAGTTATAAACATAAGTGTTCCGACTGGTCAGGCTTTTCACTAGCAAATGCATACTTTCCTTCAGGCGTACATGACACTCGACCATTGGATACTGTAATTGCGACGTGTGGATGAAATATTTCATAGAAGGGGACTTCAACGCCCATCATGTTGCATGGGGTGTAAAAACTGATGTGTGCGGCAGCCGCTTGAGGGATTGGTCTCAACATAATCATTTTACAGGCTTAAATTCAGAAGGCCCAGCGTACGTGAGAGGTCGTACTTCTTCATCGTTGGATTTGACTTTTGCAAGTTCCAGCCCTAGTATTTCCGCTTGGTCAGTGGTTTATTGCGCTACAAATAGCGACCACTTGCCGATTACTTTCGAAATAGTATGTCCAGTAGCCCCGTAAGTTTTTAATGCACGTACGTATGTAAATTACACTAAATTTAAAGATTCATTGCGTTCTTCATTGGCTTCTTTATCAGATATAAGCACGAAGTCGAACGATTTGCGCATATGTTCTGTGTTAAAGAGTTTCGCGAAAAATCTGAATTTGTGGTCTCCTCAGTTAAGCAGAACAATTCTCCTTGGTGGAATGATGATTGTTCGAGGGACTATAGGCACAGAAAGGCAGCCTGGAAAATGCTGTTGTACAGTCAATGCCCTCAGAATGGGAAGGATTACCAGTTCTACGCTGGTGCTTTTAAACGAACAGTTTCGAAGGCAAAAAAAGAGTACGACGTTCGGACACTTGATTATCTCTCGAAATAAAACAATAAACGCACATTATATAGACTTCTACGTAAAAAGAAAATGATTCCGCGATCTATGAATGCCGAATTTATCATTTTGTCTCTAGAAGAAATAAAAAAAAAATGCGTTGGAAGCAATTGGTAGGGGGTGGGAACAGCGTTTTTCTTCGCAACTATCATCACCTCCTTTGCTTGCATTAAGTAATGACGACTTCACAGAAATTTCCGGGGCTGAATTATCACAGGTGCTAGCTAGCCTTTCATCAGCGGCTCCGGGCCCTGACGGAGTCACGTCGACCAAGCTGAAAATGATGAATAAAGAACCCCAATACTATTTATTAGACGTAATCAATTATTCAGTAAGAATGGCATGGCTCCCATCGGATTGAAAAATAGCTAAGGTAATACCATTGCATAAAGTTCCGGGTAAGGAGTATGTATTCGACAACATTAGGCTCATTGCGCTAATTTCAAATTCAATAATGTTGATCGGGAGAGTATAAATATTCGAACATTAATTGCATTAATGAGAGAGAAATCCTAAATACATTACAAATTGGCTTGATATCAGGATTCTATATATGGCAGGCGCATATAGATCTCGAAATTTGTACTACAAGTATGGTGCCGAAACCCGGGCAGACATCAGTAACAAAACAGAAACGACAAAGACAAAGATAGTGACACCTCTTCAAGCAGCCCTGGCCAACTGTAATCGAAAGATGTTTTACATGCGGGAACAAATTTGAATCCATTTGCAATTGAGCTCTTCTTAAAATTCCGAACCTACAAAGTTGCAGTTACGCAGTTACGGCTGACATTGAGAAGGCGCTTTGAAAATTCATGTGGCTGAATTAGGTCGCAATGCGCTTCGGTACTTTTTGCATGAAAGCCCCGTGAAGCATGTAGAAGAATGGCCAAGAAAATCGCATGGTGGATGAATCGTTTACCATTCGGAGCCGCATCAAGCCCGTTTCTTCTTAGTGCCACTCTTTATAGCATTCAGATTAGAAAGGGAGAAAATAAAGAGATGACCAGCTGTCTGTAGCACCAGTTTTATGTCCATTACTTAGTGGCAGGAGCCGACATGGCGGAAGCAGCTCTGTTGGTCTGTAATAATGCAGCTCATATTATCAATGAAGCAGGACTGCATCTGCGTAAATGGACAACGAATTCCACAAGTCTTCACTTTGAGAAATCACATTTACTCAGATGCATTGCTTCTTCATTGTTATTAGCTGCATTATTGCAGACCTACAAAGCTGCTTCCGCCATGTCTGCGCCTGTCACAAAGTCGTCGACATAAACCTTGTGTTTCAGAACACTGGTCATGTCTTCATTTTCTCCGTTTGAATTCTCAAAGTGATGGACAACGAATTCCACAAGTCTTCAACATCGCAGTGAAAAGCGAGAATGCATTGGTGAAAATATTCGTTTAACGGTTCCTAAAACAAAAAAAATACTGGGAGTTCCTTGGTACCCTGAAGATGATGTGTACGGGTTTGACACCTCCGATATTGTGCAGTTCGTAGCTTCCATGAATACAAGAGAAATGTTTTAAAGGCGGCAGCTCAGATACACAACCCAGACGGCCTTATGGCTCCATTCAGTGTGAGAGGCAAATTTTCCAACAGTTGTGGAAGAAGCAGTTGAATTGAGACGACCATCTGCCCGCTGAATTAAGCAAAACCTCGGAAGCATGGTGACAGGATCTTCGTCTTTTGAACGTGATACGTGTTGCGCGCATAATAAATACTGCAGAAATGAAGAGTGGCACCACCAAAGACAACAACGGTTCCGAGGTTAGAATAGCTGGGAGCATTGACAGCAGCACGGCTCATGCAAACTGTGCATAAAGGGGCGTCGACCTATTGAGAAAAGCTCTTCTGGTCTGCATCATCGGTTGTTCTTAAATGGACAAACTCAGGCCCTGATAGATGGAAGGCTTTCGTGTCAAACATGGTAAAGGACATGTAAGCCCTAAGTTCGCAATGTCAGTGGCGATATTTTCCATCAGAGGAAAACCCAGCAGATCTATTAACACATGACATAACGGGAAAGCGCCTTCAAGAAAGCGCGCTTTGGTGCAATGGACCTGAGTGGCTGAGTAGGAAATCCAGGTTTCGGCTAGCTTAGCTTGTCAAGGTTGCTGAAAAAACGGTAAAAGAAATAGGGATTTTGCAGGTGGCAACCAGAAATACGGCTCTTTTGTGCGACCTCTCTCGCATTAACTATCTCACCAAGAATACGGACATCACTGCTTGGATATTCCGCTTCGTTCGAAACACAAGAAATTCGGAAGCAAGAATAAGAGGACCACTGCTAACGAGTGAGACGCAAAGATTAGAGAAATTTTCGATTTCTTTGGTACAATAAATTGCGTTTGGCCAAGGTTATGCATCTAATGCCACCATTACGAAATTTGCTCCTTACAAAGATAAAGACAACCTTATCAGAAGTGGTGGAAGGGTGCAATATTCAGAATTCACGAACATCGAGAGGCATCCTATTGTTCACCCGGCAAATCAAGCATTCACTCGACAAGTGATGGAAAGAACAAGGACGACCTTTGCACGCTGGGAATGGTGACACACTCACTCAAGTCAGTGAGTGTGTCACCATTCGACAAATGGCAAAGAAAAATATTGGCTACTGCAGCGCGTGCAGGAGATATACATCGAAGCCCACGAGTAAACCGTTTGCACCTCTGCTCAAACACAGAGTGACAGAATGCGAGCCGTTTTCCAGTGTTGGGATTGACTATGCTGGGCCATTGTACCACCGCCCAACTACCTCGAGCCCAACATCAACATACATCGCTTTATTCACTTGCGCTGTCGTACGCGCAATTCACCTCAAGCTTGTATGCAGCCTCCGCACGGCAGACATTTTAGATTCATTGAAGAGGTTTACAGGAAGACGAGGAACTGACTTCAAACTTCAAGGTTTAAGCAACTAAAAAGAACGTGGGACTCAGTCCGAGGCTAACGCGTACGTCGGTACTTCAGGGAGAATGGAAATAAATGGGAGTTTATAGCGGAACGTGCACTATGATGGGGCGGTTTCTAGGAGCGGCTCATACCTACAGTCAAGACAGCACTACGGAAGGCCTTGAAGACAGCCTTCCTGAACTATGTTCAATTACAGATCGTTTTGACAGAAGTTGAATCAATCGCCAACTCTAGTCAATTGACAGCAATATCGAGTGAGCTGGAGGAGCCACCGCTTACACCGGCTCGTTTTCTGATCGGCCGAAGTTCAGTCTCCATTCCTGACGACGAGATCACGGAGACGGAGCCTAGTTCGACCACAGATGAACTACAAATACATTGGAGACGAATAAAAGCATATCTGGATGCCTTCTGGAAGAGATGGCGTAAGAAATATATTTTACGCCTACCATCAGCTCACCAAGTCAATGGTACTTGTTGTAGTGAAGCAAAAGTAGGAGACATCATACTTGTTATGAACGAGAAATCTCCAAGGCTCTTAATCTTCAAGGCCTCTTCGATTACGACCTTGGTATCTTCGATTAATTCCGTAATCGAAGAGACTTTTCCGGGCCGTGACGATCATGTTAGTCTGTGTCTCTTGAGGAAGCCCGACGGAAAGAAAGTGCGAAGAGCTGTGCAACACCTCTACCGCTTGAAGGCTTCAAGCTAACCATTTTTCCGGCGGGAAGATGCTGGAGATTTATACCAACGAAGAACAGGAACATTTCTTCCTGGCGACGCGGTGGATAGGCTAGGCCTATCTGTCCTGACGTGGGAGCGGCCTGCTACGTGTTTGTTTGTTTGTTTGTCACCTTTGTCACCTGATGATGATAAAGGAGACTGGCTCATCCCCACGAGGGGGATTGGCCACAATGAAAATTATGAAGGGAAATGTAAACCCCATGAAACTTCCAAAAGAAAGAAGAACGAAACGCGATGTAAATAAAAAGTGAAAGAGTTAAAAAATTCAAAAAGCCGAAAAAGCTGAAATTTGCCTTCCTCCGTGCCCTTCGCACCAGCTCATTGTTGTGTTTCGGTTTCGGTTCTGTATTGCACTGTACGAATGCCATGGGTTGGTGTTGAAAAACTTTAGTTTTGAGAAGGCCAAGAAGGTGAAAAAAAATATTTAAAAAATGAAAAAGCAGCGTTGTGGGCAGCCTTCACGCTGCCGGTTGTGGGCGCCGCTCTGGCGTTCCTGTTTTACCCAGGCGACGTGTAAATAAAAGAGTGTGTGGAGAGTACTTGTTGAGTGCGGACGTTTCTCTGCTTCAGCGCTTCGCGCCAACCCGCGTTTTCGGGCTGACTGGCGTCCCCGCCGGTCGCGTTGGTCACCGCCGGTCTTCGCCTTCTGCTGCGCCGGAACTACCAGCACGCAACACAGCACTCATGTTTCCCGACGTATTGCCAGATGGCGTCCATATCTCACACAGCGCCTCTTCTATCGTCTTTACACGACATTTGCAGCGAAGCACGCAGATACGCGGCCAATTTTTCCTTCCATTGCATTCTTGTCGCATGCCTCTTCTTCCTCTTCTTTATGGTTTTTGATCCTCTAAAAACACCGTCATGGTTTAGACGGGTCACCGACTACTGTCAGTCCTAAAAGCATAAAAGCTGCTTGGCGGCAGCTTGACTGACCTAACTCCTCGCTAAAAAAACAAAAACAAACAAAAAAAAACTTCTAAGATATCCTAACGCGTCCGTACGCACAAAAGGGGGCATTCGCACTAATACATGCTTTGATAAATGAGGGCGCTTTCAGTTGTTGAAACTTGAAGCCTTCAATTGTATTTCCGAAATATTCTCCGTACAATGAATGCTAGCCAACGCGTCCACTTCAGAGGCGAGGGAACATTTGAAGATAAATGAGCGTTAACAGCTCAGACAGACAGGTGACAGAGCACTCCACCGTGATTGTTCTGTTGTGTCGTTGTTGCGCTTGAAGTGACTATTCTATCCAAATCAGCTAGCGGAGAAAGCGCATTGTTAAAGAAGCGACCATTTGTTTCTGCAATTTCTTGCATATGTGGCACTAAACACACGTCCAAGTTTGTTGACTGTGAGGTGGGAATCGTGTATCAGATGCCGTTGTCGTGCGGTAGATCTTACATAGGGCAGAGTGGAAGGTGTCTGAATGTTCGTTTGGGAGAACACAAGCGTTCATTAACACAAGACACGCATTCTCATTTAGCAGATCATTGTCGGGAGTGCGGGTGTACCCCACACTTTACTGATACCATGGTTCTTTCCAGGCACAAAAAGCAGCTTGCCCGAGAAATTATTGAGGCCTTCCATATTAGAAGAAGCTACGAAAGATGCGTTAGCCAGCCATCGATAAAGCTTTGGGATAGGGAATACGAGTTCTTGGTCAGCACGTGCGGAAATGTGACTTAAAAGTGGTTGTGCGCATGCTGTGTTACGGGGCGACAGCCATGTATGTTCGCTTCGTTTTTCGTCTGGAGTACAAGTTACGTGACTCCATTTTTTCTTCATGTTTACTTTTTTGTGTTTTCCGGAATAAATATTCAGTTGAGAGTCAGCGCTTGTCCAGTGTACTTCTTCTGTTCCTTGTTCCTTGTCCCTTTTTGTGAGCGCTGCACAGTCCTAAGTATCATATTGTTAAAGGTGGGGGGGCGGGGGGGGGGGGGGGGGGGGCGAGGGTGCGCACGTACTTCACCCCATCCCCTTCGGCCGCGAACCATGAAATCCCGAATGACCGGCTGAATTTTTTTTTCCAGTTATATAGCAAACTACGGAAACGACTAGGGGGCTGCGCGAATATTCGAAACTTTCGAATAACGAATCGAATAGAGCTGTATTCAATTCAGTACTCGAATTGATTAGTGCGTATTCGAAATACCGAATATTTTTCGAATAATCAGCAACGAAGAAAAATGCTCGAAGGAACGAAACGTTGGAAGAGCGAGGGGTAACTTTTCTTGTTTTCATCATCGAGTTACCCAGATGCATGCAGATCCTGTACTTACGGGACTATCGACGTTCTGTAGCTCAAAGGAAGAAGGCGTTTTTGCCTAAAACTGCTGTGTCGCAGCGGCGACAGTGTCATAAATTCGCTATCGTCGCCATGACGTTCATGGTGATGTTAACTCATGAAAATTGCTTAATATTCACGTATCAGTTTTATTTAAAAGCGTTTGACCACCGTGAATACTGTGGTCACTGCTATGTGCCATCCTGCAGTTACAAAATATTTCGAAGGCTCTTTTATACGAGTTCATTTCAGTTTAATAATCGTGGTATTTTTTGTGGGTTAAAAGTAATCGTAATGTTCCTTTGTTTAAGTTTGTGAATAGGTGTTTCAAATACAATGTTGTGGAATTTTTGGGCTTTTTTGAAAATTGTTACTTTACCAGGGTAGAGATGCTTTGAAAATGGTTGACTTACTATTCGAAAACTATTCGAACAGTATTCGATTTGTATTCGTATTCGATTCGGTGTCATCGCTATTCGATTCGTATTCGATTCTGTTGTAAAATTTACGATTGGCGCACCTCTAGAAACAACCCTTGCGAGTAAAAAAAAACTTTTTTTCCAGTATATTTATGCACAGCTGACCCGATTTCCATTCTCCTTTCCCTCCGGCCCTCGGGAAAACTGGAAAGCTAAGCTATTTTATCTCCTGAAGCTGCTGTGTAGCGCTGACTCTGCGGGGCCTGCGGAACTCATGGAGCCGCGCACTCACCTTTCGAAGAGTGACGTTGCACTGGGGATCTCGGAGTCTCGCGGTTATTCTATTGACTTGCGCCGTGTTCGGTAGATGTCACCGCAATCCTGAGCGCCCGCTTTATCCGAACACCTAAAATTAGTGCCCATGCTCATCGAATTATGGTGCAAGATGATGTTAAGCAGTCATCCTGCTGTTATGCTAAAAATATGACCATTGGCAACACTGGGTTTTCCCTGTACTTCAGTTTTCCCGTCATAAACGGGATCTTGCTGATCGCTCTTTAGAAATTATATGAATAGCAGCAAGAACGATTCACAGAGAAAGAAAACAAGAACAAATAATGGATTACTCTCGTGTCTTGATAAGCCTTTGTGCTCATGTGTAAAACTGTTAATTTGTGATGTTTATGAGCGGAAGTCATCGGTGCATATGCCTGCTCATGACTATAGCGGCAGTGCCGAGGTATAAAATGAAAAAGACGATAGCCTTTTTCATTTTACACTTAGGTTCTGCCGGACGACTCGCTGAATTCGCTAATGCTCTGCTCTGTCATTTTGTCAACATGTATTTTTGTCCTCATCGGGGAGCTACGAATTGAGTTTGACTAAGTTGTTTGGATTTTCAGAATGATTAATGCGGCACAACTTCATAAATGTTGTGTCATTCACTGTTCAGACAACTTCTTCAAGTTCACGGAATATAGAATCCGCGCGAGAACTCTACATACAACTACAACGTTGGACACATGGGAGCAAAGCTACGTTGTGTCTTGTATACCCTGAGAGCACCTTACAGCCAGTTTAAGTGCGCATTAAGTAAACTATTGTGAAAAGCAATTGAACATGTGAGAGCGCGTCATGACGACATATACCGGATACTGAGAATGAACACCCGGCCATCTACATTCGAACTCGTTCAACTGAAGATCTTCGCGTATATTTTTCAATATTGAAGCGCATGCGCAATCAAAAGTGCGTCATGATATATGTTTAGAATATAATTATTTCATTGCTCCTCTGTCTAATAAGACAATGCCGTGGCGTGAACTGTGAAAAACCACCAGAAATGCTATACTACATTCTAAAAAAAAAGAAAGAAGGGCGCAGCTTCGGGCGTCTTTCTGCCGCTCAAAGAAAATTATCATCTGGCTCGCTTGCGTTTCCTTCTTCAAAAATTGCTCGTCAAACTTTGCTATCAAGAATACTATGCCAGGCTGGTGGGCCGCGCAGTTCATGATTGAGAAGCTCGGCGCTCGTCAATAAGGCAATGAGAGCATGCGAGATAGATGACGATTATTCTTGCGAGGCCGAGAGACGCCCCAAGTACGCTCTTTTTCTGAAGCAGGGAGTTATGTGATCATGTGGGGCCAGTCCCTTAACTCAGCGTTCACGGAAGGTGACACAATGTTTCGGATCGTAGCCGATCACATACCCTGGAATTAAATCCGAAATATCTGTTCAAAAGGGCACTTTGAAATTTAGCGTATGCTCGTTGAAAGGTTTCCATTTGAGCAGCATGGTACTTGCGTCTTTTTGTTGGGCTCAATGTTTTTGCGACTTGCGCCGTTTTCTCTGGCTTGCCGTATGCGCTTGGCGTTTCGTGCACAAGCCTAATGGGTGTTTGCGGCCCGTATGTTCCCTCCTCCATATTTAGTGGGCCGGGCGTGAGTGGTGGAGTTGGCCCAACTTGTGTGTCACATATTTTTGTGCTGACGCACAAGCAAAATACAAGGAACCGCAGGCATATACAGCTTCGATAGATGTACATGTACAAGAAAATGACTTCGAGCGCTCTATCAGCGGTCTTAGCGAAACGCTAGACAAAGAAAAAACTTCGTCGGGTTGTGCGCTCAGAAAATAAAACGAAAAAGAAAATGCCAGCATGGCTTTACTCTCGCTCAGCTCCGATGGACAGCGGAGCTAAGGGAAAACCTGAGCGACAAAAGTCCTGCACAGCGTAACTATGCTTTACTGTCTCCCTTCTCCTCACCCTCACACTCGCTTCCCTTTCCCGTTAACCTCCCTCCTCAACCGTAGCCTCACTAATTCCTTGCTTGACACTCCATCGCTTTGCTCAAAGCGATTGTTGATAAGGTTACTATTGTTCTGTCCAGCTACGCGGTGTTATTATACTGTTAAAGTTTGCAAAAATTACGTGGTACAACCACAGTACGCATACCGCCCTCATCGGAATAGGACCGACCCACCTTGATGGCTAAGCTGTTAACGTGTCGCGCTGCTCAGCTCGAGGTCTCGGGTTGATTTCCGCCACGGCGGCCTTATTTCGAGGAATGGTGGCGAAATGCAGGAAATCCGTGTACTTAGAATTAGTTGTGTGTTAAAGAACCCTAAGGTGGTCAGAGTTAATCAAGAGTCCGCTGCGCTACGGCGTACCTCATAATGATGTGCCAGTTTTGGCACGTAAATTTCCCGAATTAAATGTTCTATTCGGAATAAGGTAGTCATTCCCGGAAATCAATCCCTGAAACTTGCGCTAGGCATCAAAATGTCCTAGCCAATGAGCCAACACTTCGGGTGCTAGAATATTTATAGCTTGCTTACTAAATATCAAAAAGAGGCGCCGACAATAAAGTCTTGTTCTTAACTGTTTTCGAACTTCCAAGTAACATCTCGTAAGTAACGGAATTCCCCCGCTTTTGCGGCGCCCGCTTACGAGGCTCCGGTGTAGTCGTATTACTTACCCCCGCCTTGTAGGACGGCAACATCTTCCGCATATTCATAAGTGAAGTCATTTAGCACGGGTGCTCTTCCTTATCTGTTTTTTTCTTGACATGAAAGAGCGTAGGCTTGGTGGGATACCCTTGACCATTCCCAGGGAAAAATAAGGCACCTTCTTGGGAGCTTGCGCTTGAAAGACCTATAGCGTTCGAGCCAACCAACACAATACGCGTCCAAAAATGCCCCTGTATCGCCTTCGAAGAAGTGCCACGCCTCTTTCGTGTTTTGTAGCACAATAGCGCTGGGTAAATAGATGTGTGGTGTTGCCTGGTTTTGCGTGGCCAGTGGTAAATACATTAAGCTAACAAAACAGATATAGCGTACGAGGCTGAACAAGCTTATCGATGCAACCACTACCGCCATACTTGGAAGCACGGGGCATACAGAAGCGTTCAACGTATACTTTGGGAAGTGTCAAAGAACATGGCTTGTGTTCGTTATTAATGCCGTGCAGTCGAAGCCAGCGATGCCTAGTCCATTGTCAATATCAGACTTTAGAGTCAGTCTAAAGCTGGCTGTTCGAAGCTTCTTCTCTCACCATAAATTTTACTATAAATTAGTTCTGAATATTGATGACTGGGCAAGAATACATCTGCATCTCCAATTTCAGACATGGAGACTTTTTTGTGTATATTAGAGTTCTTATATCTTCCGGGAAAGCTTCTGCAGCTTTTAGGAAATACCATATTAATGGATAATACAGATTACTCAGCAGTTCTGAAATGATGTTTTAAAAATGGAGCATAATCACCAGCTCTCTTTATTCATTTCGAGGGGAAAAAATGTAGCTTTCGATGGATGCAATTTTGTCTTTTGGTTCAGTGAAACTGTGCAAAAAAGGCAATGAGGCGGTAAAAAAGTCTGACTTGAGTGACTGGAACTAGTATGTTATTACTATATTTTAGTCACCATGATTCCGCCCCTCCGCCCCCCTCTCCCCGCCAACAAAAAATCTATCAAACTTGAGCGATGATGTGGCTCATTAGGAATGCGTGGTATATGCGCAGGAGGTTGGCCTCACCGAGGCCTTGCCTCTCACCAGTGAGTCCGACTGGGAAGAGGCACTCAGCAGCTCGGAGCTCCACCGCCAACTAAAGGCAGCCCAGAGGGCCGAAGAACTGGCGGAACGCCACCACGTTCCCGCCCCGACTCGGGCGTCGCCTTCGGTAGCGGCTACTAGGGTGTCCCCCCTGAATCCCCCGGCGGCGTAAACTCCTCAGGACCTATAAATAAAGTTCTTGACTGACTGAGTGACTGACATGAGCGATGATCACATTCATTGCTTTGTTTACTTACTTCGAGCAATCAACCTTAGAGCACGGGAATATTCGAGCTTCTAACCAGAAAGTGACGAAGGCACTGCTGAAACTTCAGCGATCAATGTGCCTCGTTGAAGGACAGTGACACTCCTTAGTTTGAGTGTGCGTGTCTTTCTTTTTAAGCATTAAATGCTTTTAGCGCTAGTTCTCATCGGCCTTTGCTCTTTATGACGAAGGCCATTCCTGCAAGGTGGCTGCGGGTTACAGCCGTAGGCCCACGTTGTATGACGCACATGCAGAGAAAAGAGTGTGCAGAATGTTTGCTTCCTGGCGCTCACTGTTCATTTAGGACATCCATTTACTTGTAACAGTGATTTATTGCTGCCAGAGGGGTGTTACTTAGGAACCCACATGATATCCAAACATAATTTTGGAAACGCCGCCGCCGCGCAACACTCGCCAAGGTAAACGCGTTGAGTAAATATTCGGACTGAGACAGGGCTGCCGAACACTTCCGTGTATACTTCAACTATGGCTTCTTTCTACCGAGAATTTAGTGGTACCTTCTGTTTAGCCTGGAATGAAATGAGCGAGCACAACGTGCTGTCTTTCATGCTTGCTAGAAACTACGGAGTCATCGTTCTGCGTCACATAGAAAAACGAAGTGTCAGCGCACAATTGTGACCTGTGCAGGACGTGTGGATCTTTCCTCTGCCTTTGTTACGAATAGCGTGGAGAAGTATCATAAGCAGCTCAAGGTTTTGTACGTACTCGCGTCCACGGAAAGGTGTCCTTATTCTAGGAACCCATCACCTTGGTGCGCCAGCAGCGCTTGAAAAACACATTCGCGCCGCTAACATACATAGCTCCTTTGCAATGTTACTACGCCAACTAAACCGTTATTATAAGACGGTCGAGAAGGACGCGTAAGTTCACTTTGTTATGACAACCACCAAAATATAAATTTACCAATTCATTTACCACGATACCCAAACTAAAAGCCCTCGCGAGGCATTTCTTTGTAGACTGCTTCTGTTTTGTACGCACGGGCCATAAACACTGAGAACGGAACTGCCTGGGCTGTGATGTTCAGCACCAGTTATATATAGCATATGGTATTGTACTAGAAACGTTCAGAATTCTACACGTGAGATACCACTGGCTAATTAGAACTCGCAACAGTGACGGGCGATGAAGCACTAAATTGAGTATCCGAGCGCGTACAGCATCGTAGGACAACCTTGCCTATGTAAAAAAAAACCCGCATTTCCCCGAAGGGGAGTATGAGGAAGTGCGAAGCACGGGGTGATGCTATGAGGGGGCGCGCGCGACTAAACTGCAGAGCCGAGCGAAGGAGACGGCAGCGAGAGAGCACGCGCCAGCCGACCCACGGAGGTCTGGCCGTTTTTAAGTGCAAAGCACTTTTACTGATGATGATGATCTGTCTTCCGAACTCGTTCCAAAGAACCAGCAACGCGTTCAACTTGTTGGCGGCGTTGCGCGCGCCCGAGATGGGGCTCAGGTTGTTGTCGAACCACAGTCGATCGCACACCGCGCAGCTATATCCGAAGCTGCGGTCCAGGAAGTCTCACTTGAAGCGCGCGTCCGGCCGATCGAATTCGAGGGCCCGCGCTCGCTCACGCATCGCGCGTCCCCGCGCCAGATCGGCTTCGGGGTGCTCGGCTCGCTTCGCACGCTTTCGTTCGGCGTCTCGCCGCCGGCCTTCATCACCACAGGCAATGCGCGGGGCACGCGCAGCCACGGAGCGGAGGGCGGAGCGCGCGCAGTCACGTGGGGCGTGACGTCGCTGCGCCGTTGCTACAGACGCTCCTCTCCGCTCCTCGCGCCGTTGCTATGGGACGGCGGATTCAGGGTCGCTTATAAAGTGCATTCGCACTTAAAAGCGATGTTTTATTGTTGTTTTTTTTCTTTTTCTGTCAGTAGAATAATAGTCAGCGGCTCAAACTTATTACATTCGTCCGCTCCTATAAACTTGAATAAGTTTCACATGTCATATGCATGCAAGTCACGCGTAAATATCACTAGTGCCAGGAAGTGCGGCCATTTATACTGAGAATCGTCGCCTACTGGATGCCGCATTAAAGGAATGATTTCGCCGGAAGCGTACTAGACGTAAACACAAACACAGGAACTCGAGCGTGGGAGTACGCGTTGCTCTTTGACGAAAGGGACCAGCACACTAGCTCAGATTACCTTGTGTTCTAGTATTTGCAATGACTGATCTCAGCATCCTATTTTACTATCTCTGGCGCTATCGGACAACATCCAATACAGCGTTTCTCCGCGTTTGTTCGTCTCCGGAGCCGTGCTGCTCGCACTGCTGAGCGCCGTAATACGAAGCTGGCGGCCTTGGTTCCTCGCTTCGCGAACATTTGTACTTTCATGCATCTGCTCCTCCAGATCGATTTGACGCGACGCGGGCACACAAAGCGAAGCCGAATGACACTGCTGTCTTCCAGCACGTGAGAGCGTTTATCGACAGCATATTCGTCGTCTTTTAACAATGACGAGCGCGTAGAAATGAAGAGCTATCTTGAATTCGTGTGCACTACCATGCGCTGCCTGTGCGACGAGAGAAGAGTTGATGAAGTACGTCAGAACAGGTGACTGGGCGAGTTTGTGTGCTTCCATCTTGAACGAAATAAAAAGAGCTAAAAACGAGGACGAGCAAGATCTGTCGTTCCTTGCTCGTCCTGGTTTTCAGCGCTGTTTATTTTGCTCAAGATGAAGAACGGATGAGGCGCTATCTTTTTTACAGCGAAATTCTTACAGCGATTTTAAAGAAAGAGAGAGCGAGAGAAAAAGAGGAGAATTAAACTTTTTTTAGGACCAGGTGGACGTTCTATACGCTCATAGGTAGGTGACTTCCTAATTCCAGGGAGTTGTGGCTTGAAGCCGACACTCGAGCCCTGTAGAAAAAAATATTACTCCAGTATATCATAAGTTACTCTTCCGCAATGCCGAAAGCACCACTCTTGCCTCGATAAGACGCTCAGCAGGCTAGAAAACGTGCAAAGTACAGGGGGCGATGCCACGTTGATGGTGCCGCACCATCTTTGCGTGACGTCTTCTTGACGTCGTTTGTTAGGACCTATGCAACTCCTTACCAGTAAAAAACTGATTTATTTGTCATCTCAGTAAGCAAGCGGATCCACATTGAAAGTTTCAAGAAAAATTGCTGATCGAAATTTAGTTAAAAGTGGAATGTAGGGAATGACAAACACGGCTGCTTATTCGCTAACACATTTTATAGCTTGACAAAAGAAGAACGGAGAAATAAAAGGTGTGTAAGTGTGTGTGTGCTTCTGTGTGTGTTATGGGTGTGGCGCGGCCTCGGAAGTACAGGGCGGCTACTCGCACCAACGGACGAATACGTTTTTGTCCCTTCTCCCTCCTGCCTCAAAGTTGTTGACCGGCCGAACCAATCTATTGCTCAAACACATGCGCAGTACATGCGGGGTATTTGTGTTACTCTTCTAAAGCCTGCGACGACATATCTATAGACAGCACTCGTGGCTTCGCAATCTCTCTAGCAGCAGGTCCCGTGTGCTAAGTAGAGTGGGGGCTTCGCAGAATATGGATGCTCCTATTTCTGTGGCAGACAATCGAATCGAAGAAAAGTTGTGGCGTGCTTCATTCTTATCATGACATTTTTCTTAGAACATGCAAGAACGCACTGTGAAGCAGCTCGGCCAATACCATATCCGCCCTTCTCTCACGATCGCATCTCATTCGGTGTGACACGTAGGGGGACTGTCACGCAGAATCGGTTTCTCAGTCAGAATACCGAACACAATAGGATTGTATAATGGAAATACACGGCATTATATATGCATCTCTGGAAATCAACACTGCAGTTACATTGTAGTTAAATTTGATTCATAAGATTCCTGGCAAAGGCAGCACAAGGGCTACAGGAAATGATTGGAGATTGTACAAAGCGGTGTAATTCGTGCCAGGGTGAAGCGCGGGCACTTTTACGGTTGAATATTAGTCAATGACGAAGGGCCGCTCAGTGTTGTTTTTGTTATTGCGATAAAGACACGTCCTCACACACAAGGCCTTCTTTGTATTACACCTGGGCGACAAGGCCTCTGTTGTGTGTTTTTGAAGCCAATATTCTGAGATATGCAATAATCATAGCCGGCTGTGGAACTTTAGTGGAGACCAGTTTGCAGTAAGCTACAGGAGCGTTCTCATTAAAAGTGCCCATGTGTCAATGGTATATGGGACGCGCATCCGACTTAATCTCTAGAAGTGAGTAGAATAGACACATGGAACCTGGTGGTAAATTCTGCAAGTTCCACGCAAAGGTGACAACATGCGAAAGAGCCACCCATGGCCGAAGCCTCCTAAACACAGCTTTATATGCCTTATTGAGGTGACCGGGGAGGAGAAAGACACGTGTGTCCAGCCGGTGAATGTTGCTCATGTTATGGCGTCGGGATTATAAGATCGAAAAATAGCTGCTGCTCGTAAAATTGAAGGCGTAAAGTGAAGCACGTAAAATAGTGACACGCCTACGTGTTTTCCAAAGCGACTGGGCTTCATGGACTAAAACTGTCACTCGTGTTATCGCTCAGCGCAATCGTGCCTGCATGTATTGGGATAACGATGTTATCTTTAATGTTGATGTTATCTTTAACTTGATGTTATCTTGATGTTAACTTTAATGGATCGTTTGCGCAGCGCGAAAGGCAGTGTACATTCTGGAACTTAAGAGAGCACCAGCGATAACTCTGGCATGAAAAAACACTGGAATGTAAACGGCAGAGTCGCCGTTTTCAGCAAGTGGAGCTGCGAATACAATTTGCAGCGTGTCTATTTAACCTTATAACACGCCGCCTGGAAATGATTTGATAACCAAGTGGGAACTCTCACAGCACGGGGAATTTTTCGCACTGGACCGATGCACTGAAAATGAAAGGGATGCGAAGAAACGGCCGATGCAATGCCGGAAACCCGCTATAAGCAACCAAGCAGGAGTTTCTTAGTCTACACAGAGGAGATGGCTGGCATCTTTATGCACACCGAAAAAAATTGACAGACATTATGTGGGCAACGAAACAAGAGGAACTGCTCGCCGGGCTGGTGCGCAACCTGCAAAAGACTGCCGGATAATTTCTGATGGATGTGCTAACAGTTAAGACGCTTGAGATGCCGACGAGCCAATATACCCACACTTGGCTGTCTACAATTTATGCCGAATCGCTATCGCTAGGCACCCAAGACCTGTGCCTTTCTATTTGAGCGGTCCTGCGAGAGGATCCGCGAATGTTATTGTCTTAGTCGCAGCCCCAAGCTATTGTTATATGTCGGCCGAGCACCAGACAGTTGCAATGCGGTTTTAGAACTATCTCGATTTTGCAGTGGTATATTGCACGTTCTTTGACTTGCGAGGACGCTTCAGAGACTTTGGGTGAAGTTGTCTTTTTTTATACGCTTGAGGTCTTCAAAACTGGCTTCCTTCTCTTACCGACCATGAGGAACTGCACCCTGGGAAAGTGGCGAGGAGAAAAATGAAGTGGCTGTCAATAGTGTCGCATAAAAAGCAAGAGCTGAACTTTTGAACGAGAGCTTTGTACCCCCCCCCCCTTCCTCTCTTATATTGGGCGGAAGCGGTTGAACCAATATGGCGCTTCTGTCACTTTGAATGTCTGCACTAGCGTTTTGACTACACGCTTCAGGCAGTAAGATTGTTTACTCAGTGAGGGTGCAATATGGTGCTCCGTTGCGGACGCTGTTGTACCTATAGCCGGAGGGCGATGTATGCTTATAGAAAACGCCGTATTCAGATACGTTTTTGAAGTAATACATCTGCGCAGCGTTCGATGGATGTCCAGGTTTTCTTAGTCCAAAGTGCAATGACAACGAAGCCGCGTTGGTTTACTTTGTCGCAGTTGCCCCTGCGATACAACAGCCGTGTTATTTAATAGTTTGCTATTTGAACAATTCTAACGCTTTGGCATCTTTATTACTGTGCATATGTTCTTCTCGTCTCCCTCTTGTCATGCATGTTCTTTTTCCTTTTAATCATTGGTTCTGCCCAGTCCATTCGTGAGACACAAAAACAGATGTTTGCTTACTGATCAACATTCCTGCTTTTCCAAACGCGGTTCTTCCTGCTATGCAGTTCCGTAAACAGACCCGTTTTTGTGGATTATTATGTGTAAGCTAGGGTGATCGCAAGCTGCAGAAAGGGCGCACTCCTTCCCTGTTTATAGAATGAAACATTTTGCGCCGCAGGGAGATCAGGGTTGTTGGTGGCAGTTAAAGCAGGCATTGTCGCATGGTCGTCGATAGTAAGGCGACGGTGGTGGATCTGTGTGATGAGGCATCAGGGCAAAAGGTTCTGTGTCATCAAAGCAGGCCAGAACGGTACCCTGAGGCAGAACAAGTGGCGAAGATGTAGGGTTCCGTGCAGTGACCAACGCTCTGCTGTCATGAAACCTGACCAAGCTAGGCGCAATTACAATTCCTCTGGACATCCAGCGTTCGCATGGAGCGAGAAACACATCGCCATTAACGATGATATCGGACGTCAACGTCAGAACATTCTCGTCGCCAGGTGGAATGGAGCAATCGGCCGCCGTGAGGAAACACAGTTTGCGAACATCGTCGGGGTGACAAAGCATTCACGGAACCGTGCATTGCGGGCGCGTGGGGGGGTGTCTGTTGAGGAGGCGCTAGGGCCACAACCAGGGCGTAAGTTCTTGTCGGTACAGGGTCGTGCCTGGGAATTTCCGTACATCTCATGGCAACAAGTTCTTTCCTGACGATGTTGCGAAGGCTGCTGACCGGAGATGATAAACGGCACTCAAAAGAGCAAGACGTAGCTTGTGCTTGGAGTTCCTCTCGTATGATGGAACGAATCAAGATGCGTAGCTCGCTGTCATTGGTTGCGCTCAGATGAGATGTGTCAGGCTGTGAACTGAGCAGATGGAGCTCATCAAGGCGCTGACACGTGGCGACGATTTCTGGTATACTGTAGTGGGGTTCTGAACTGCAAGGGCGTTGAATACCGCAGCACCAATGCCTTTGAGCAGGTGGTGCAACCTGTCCGTCTCCGTCATTGAGCTGTTCACGCGTCGACAAAGGGTGAGGAAATCTTCTATGTAAGAAGTGTATGACTCGCCGGTTTCCTGGACGCGCTCCGCTAACTTCTTTTACAGCGAAAGCTGTAAACAAGGGTCGTTTTTGGAGCCGTAGTTGTCCGCCGCCGCCGCCGCCGCCGCCGCCGTCGTCGCCGCCGCCGCCGCCGCTGTCGTCGCCGCCGCCTGTGTCCGCAACCACTATCGCACGAAATAAGAAAAAAAAAAAACGAAATAAGAAAAATATCTACGATGGAACGAGGTTCGAACCTCGGCTCTCTGCGTGGGAGCCCAGTATTCTACCTCAGAACCATGCCGGTGCTTGGAACTGCTTCGCAAAAAGACCTTATGCAGGCTTCATATCAGGGAAGAAGCCACATTAAGATATGTAATGTAGTGTGGTAGAAGAGTAAAACAACAACCACGCTTCACGCAACGCGAATTCTGTAACTAGGCGTCACACAATGCGAATAGCGCAACGAGTGGGTTGTTGAATGCTTCCAACCCATTACAAAAGGCTCTGCCATAATTCTTCATCGTCATCAGTCGCAGCTTCAACAAATTGCACATAATGCCTTGCAGGTGCTTAGCGGGTACCACGGTTCTCCGCAGATTGACGAAAAATTGCATAGTGTCTGCTTCCCTACTTCACAAAAGTTATGATCATATATAGCGTAGTGGGTTCCTCGCAAGTGTACTTCTATTGGTTGCCAAGGAAGCCCATAAAGCTCCCATGATCCATTTGCTCAGGGTCTCAATATAGTTAATTCCCTCTCGCTCTCCCACGTTAACATATGTTATAAAGTGTGGTGGGAGAGTTGAATAAAGACCTGGCGTCACACAAGGCGAATTACGTGAAGTGGTAAGTTTAAAGCTTCGAACCCATTACAAAAATCTCAGCCATAATTCTTCATCGTCCTCAACCATCGCATCAACAAAGTGCACATAATGCCTTACAGATGGTACCTCGCTTCTCCGCAGAATGACGAATAATGTCGTGGCGGGTGCTTTCCAACTTCACAAAAATTATGATTCGTGGCGTAATGGCGACGTTGCTAGTGTACTTGTATTAGTAGCTGCAATAGAGTTTATAAGAGGCTCTCGAAATGCCGCTCTTCGAGCTTTCGCTGTGACTGTGCTGCGCTTTCCGTTCAGGCCTGGCGTTTTTTAGCGACGTCGGAGCTGATTGAAGGGTTCGCGAAAACATGTAGTAGGTGGTGCTGAAATGTGGTCCTGTAGTGAAGAGAGGACGACGAAGAAACACACGAGCAAGCTAGCAGGCAAGCAAGCCGCAGTGTCAAGAGTAGCAGGGGACTCCAGCTCGCGCTTGCCCGGATTTTGGCTGCTTGACGCCCGCCGCTCTCCGACGCCCTACTCTTGTTGACATTCCCTGAAGACGCGTCAGTAAACCACGTCACATTTGGTGGAGGTGCTGGGTACAATCGAAGGACGAGCGGAAGTCTTGCAGAAGGGCGAGGAGTTGGCTGCGATGCGATGGCGGTAGATCGTCGGCGATTGAAGGGCGGAAATTATCTGGGGCTGAAGCGTTGGGAACAGGTGACGTCATGGCGTTCAGCTGAAGGTGGTGTTGGTCCTCAGAGAAGTCCAGGGAACGCAAGCACTCTGATGCTGATGCGCTCTCCCGCTCACCGCTAGCGTCCGACACAGCTTCCCCATCAGCTTCCTTGTCGCCAATCGACGTCGCAGACATGTCGTTGGAGCAACGCAAGGATGCGTGGGTTTGCCACATGCTCGACTTTCTGGCTGATCCATCAGCTTACCCCGCTTCAAGAACTCTTCGTCGCCAAGCGCCCCATTTCGCTATTCGAGATGGTCTCCTCTATCGGCGGAACTACGCGTCTGATGGTCGGAGGTGGCTCCTTGTGATACCTCGCCACATGCGCATGGAAATGTGCGCTGCTTTTCACACCGACCCGCAAAGCGCTCACGCCGGCGTTCTCAAGACCTACAACCGCCTGCGTCAGCGATACTATTGGCGCGGACTGTATTCATTTGTGTGCAAGTATGTCCGCACTTGTACCGCCTGTCAGCGACGAAAGGCTCCACCCCAACGACCAGCCGGTACACTTCAGCCTCTCCCGTGCCCGGCGCGTCCGTTTGACCGCGTCGGTATTGATTTATACGGCCCGCTTCCCTCGACCACTTCTGGGAACAGATGGATTATTGTCGGCGTAGACCACCTCACGCGTTACGCAGAGACTGCAGCTTTGGCCACAGCAACAGCCAGAGAAGTTGCGTTTTTCATACTACGCAACTTCGTCCTGCGCCACGGCGCCCCGCGCGAACTTTTGAGCGACAGAGGACGTGTTTTCCTGTCCGAAGCTATTGAAGCATTGCTCGTTCAGTGCAATATCGTTCACCGCATGACGACCGCATATCACCCACAAACCAATGGCCTAACCGAAAGATTTAATCGCACTCTCGGGGATATGCTGACGATGTACACGGCATCTGACCAGACCAACTGGGACACCGTTCTTCCTTTCGTGACATACGCGTACAACACTGCTACGCAAGCCACCACAGGATTCTCACCGTTCTTTCTTTTATACGGACGAGAGCCATCCTGCATGCTGGACACCATGCTTCCTTACACACCGGACGCATGTGAGTACAGCCCAATTTCCGAGTTTGCCAGGTACGCAGAAGATTGCCGACAGTTGGCCCGTTCATTTACGACAGAAGACCAAGGTCGCCAGAAGCTTAGGCGCGACGACGACGGACCTCTTGCTGCTTTCAAGACAGGTGCTCTCGTCTGGCTTTAGGTACCGCCGAACACTCCTGGACTTTCCTCCAAGTTACTAGCCCGATACCACGGCCCCTACCGCATTCTTGCTCAGACTTCTCCCGTCAATTACGAGGTCGAGCCCTTGACACCGTCTGACGACTTGCGCCGTCGCGGCCGAGAAATCGTCCACGTGTCTCGGATCAAGCCATATTATGACCCCGCTATCTTGTCAACGCCTTAAGTCGCCAGGATGGCTCCGCTATTCCCCGGGGGCCAATGTAGTGAAGAGAGGACGACGAAGAAACGCACGAGCAAGCTAGCAGGCAATCAAGCCGCAGTGTCAAGAGTAGCAGGGGACTCCAGCTCGCGCTTGCCCGGATTTTGGCTGCTTGACGCCCGCCGCTCTCCGACGCCCTACTCTTGTTGACATTCCCTGAAGACGCGTCAATAAACCACGTCACAGTCCGATCAACGAAGTCCAGCTCGCGGTTTAAAAACAAAGTCTTGGCTAGACCAGTCAGGTAGAAGACGACACGACTAAGTTCTGCAGGGTCGTCCCAGTGGTTAAGAGCACCGACGTGGTCGTACTGCTCCAGCCAATCTTCAATGTCGTCCCCACGAAGGCCAGCGAATACTGGTGGATCCTTCTGAGGGGTGGTGACCAAGCATGAAGGGGTTCCCGACGGAGGTTTGCCAGATCGACGAAGAGAAATGAGCCACGAAATTGAGCAAAGTAGCCAGAACAGTAGCCAACTAGCAGCCCTTACTTTATTTTGGATCCAGAAAAGTAGCCAGACGTGATTTCAGTTTAGCTTAATTATCACTGCGTTCTGACACTCAAATATACAAAAATATACATCACAGAAATGTTTATCACATCACAATAGAGTAAAAAAAACAACCAAGTGACTTCCTGGATGTGGCATTAGGCCTAGAAAGTTGGCAGTTATGCGGCACCGACAGTCAAGTGCATAGGCGTGCGCACAGGGTAGGGGGGGGCAGGGAGGGCGGCTGCCCCCCTTAATCACCTAAGAGAGGGGGCGCAAAATCTGCCTCGTACATTGACCCTTCCAGTCACCTAAGAGGGGGGGGGGCGCAAAATCTGCCCCATACATTGACTTAGTAGGGTGGGGGGGGGCGCTGCGATGAACCTTTGCCCCCCCCCCCCTGATGGGGAAAGCTGCGCACGCCTATGGTCAAGTGTACATATTCGACTTCACTTTAGCCAGCATGCTCCCCGGCACTGTAAATGTAGAGCTTGTAACACCTTCAGACGTAGTCCAAATTTGAGCCTGATGATCGCGAGGAGAAGTAAGTTCGTGGGACATTCTATTCCTTAAGTCGCTTTTTGTGAGAGCCACAGCAGAAAACACTCGTTCCGCTTCTGCGTTAGATATAGGGAGAACAAGGAGTTTCAGTGCGCCGTCTGCAATGTCTTGCATAGGATTAGTGCCTGATGCATCTCGGTAGGAGTGTATTTTGATCCAGAATTCCATCGCTGGCATGTCGGCATTCACATCCACAACATGACGAAGGTGCCGTACTTGCTCCTCAATGCGATGCTCGGGGCAACCAAATACGTCTTTTGGCAAAGTTCTCAAAGTATTCATCGTATTCGGCCCTAGAACAGATGACGGACTAATGGCTCTCAGCTTCCGCACCAAAGACGTAGCATTCGGAAGACGTTTCTGAAGATCGGATGCACAAGCCTTAAGAAAAGCAAAACAACATTGTTAAGAAAGCACTGTGTGAATGTTGGTCATTTGCTCTAGCACCTTCACACATTATTATGCAGCTGCGTTACGCCTGTTACAACGTTAAAGAAGTTTGCTTTCGGTTTTCTTGGCATAATTAGCTGTATGGTTAAGTGCTGGGCGAGATAAAAATGCGCGCGTTTTGTGTGTTTTCTAAGCGGGCATACACCATAATGTGCATTGTTGTACTATTTAGGGTGTTCAATAAAACAAGAAGCCTGTTTTATGCTGCAAAAGCTTTTATTTCCTCTGTGTTATCAGATCACTCAAAGAAAAGCTTAGACGCATGCACGTAAGATACGCATGCAGTGCATCGCGCGCGCGCACAGTAATAAAAAGATGGCTGATCCCTCTGTCATAGGAATCGGTATAACACGAATGTAAAACGTGTCGTCACAGAAGTAGTTGATATACTACCGTTTGATGTGGACGCACTCACGATGACGCCAGTGGCGCATCTTTGAACCGACGACTAACGCCCATGATCATGATTTAAGCGTTGCGGTAGCTGTAGTTGTAAAGATATACCTGGACACCGCGTATGGATGAATCCCGCGCAAGGATGGCATCAACAAGCACATAATAAACACTGCTACTCGGTATGCACTCCTTCAAAGTGTCGTGAAAAGCCAAGAGAAACGCTACGCGCCTCGGGTGTTCCCTCTAGCCTGACCCGGCCGTTACCTCTCACAGGGGCGAGCGGGAAGGCGGTGCGACAGGCGAGCGTCGGAGAGCAATTTTTTGATAAGGATGGATGTTATGAGCGAGGCTTTGGCTAAGGCCGCCACCTCGCGGTGTGTTAAAACGTTGACAAAAATTACACTTCTACTGGAAACGCGCCGAACGGGACGGTGGTAGCAACGGCGTGTTTGTTGTTTTTTTTTGTTTTTTCGTGCCTGGTGGCACACCTGTCACCGCCCCGTTATAAAGGGGACCCTCATAGCATCCATCCGTCTATCCAAAAACGCTGTGAGAGGAAAGTGTGAAAGATGAAAGACGCGTTCATGTAGCCTTGTAATGTGTTTGGCGGTAGCTAAGTGGGCTAAACGCCCGCTAGTCATCGTCGCGGACCGAGAGGTCATGGGTTCGACTCCCGACAACTGAACTTTTTCTTATAGTTTTTCCGTGACGGAAATACGTCATGAAAGTCGTGGTGGACCCCGGTATAAAACACTTTCGTGTTAAAAGAGGGTATGTCATGTTCAAACAAATAAAATAGAACAATCGACGTAACAAACGTCATGGCTGTCTAGTGCAGCAGCGTCGGTAGCGCAAATATCAAACCAGAATGAAAAATTAATGCAAAAACAGCAAGTAGCGTTCGCTTTGCTCAAGGCTTCTATGAGCTGCGCGCACCCACTTTTCGTCAACGATCGCCGTAAGTGGCGCCACCTGTACAGCTCAACGCAGCAGCGCTCGAGGCGGATAGCGGCTAGAAAGCCTCAACGAGTCCCCCGCTAGCTACGTTAGCGTGCCTAATCTAGATGAATATGAAAATCATGGCGGCCGTGACGCGTTTCGGGCGCACGCAAGTTACTTCCGGTATACAGAGTACACGAAAGTCATTACACCGAGGGAGCCGCAGCCGGCATTGCAAATGCACACCTATTTTTTTGTAGTTGCGCTAGGTTTTAGCGTATATTTGCTGCGGATGCCAGTGCCAGAACAATAGCCAAAAGGTAGCCAAGTAGCCAACGTCATCTTTTTGTCGCCGCGGCCTCTTAAAAGTAGCCAACTTAGCATAAAGTAGTCAAATCTGGCAACTCTGGGGGAGGAGTCGTCGATGGTCCAGCGTTGGAGCTCTCGTCTTGCGACATTGCCGAGGTCTGTAAGTGCAAACGGCGACCTGAACAGAGCTCCAGGGGTGTATTGAAGTGGAAGGCGTACAGCCACCGGCATAGCCAGAGGAGTTAGGGACCGTACAGCACAATCCACCACTTGTGAGACAACGTTCGTTTGTTTGTTTGCCGGCTAAACGAGACTGGCTCATACCCACGAGGAGGATTGGCTACACTAACACTTATAAAGGGAAATGTAAACCCTATGAAACGTGAAAAAGAAAGAATGACGAAACGCGCTGTCAATAAAAAGTGAAAGAGTTAAGAAATTCAAAAAGCCGTCGCATAAAGATTGAAAAAATAAAAAAAATAAAAAAGGGGAAAAAAATTGGTTTCAGTGGTCGGTAGCACCAGCAGCGTACTACCAGTCTCCTTTAGGCGAAAAACAAATAAACATACTCTTCCTGTTGCTTGAATGAATTTGTGTAGCGCAGTCATAATAGCAGTGCAGCTTGCCCCAAACTGATCGGCTCCAAAAGACAACAGGCTAGAAGTAGTAAATGGTAAACCCAGCTTACCAGTCGGCATTTCAAGAAACATTCTACGGAGTGAGGTGAAACGGCGGCATGATAGAAAAAAGTTATCTATCGTTCAAGCCGACAGACCTTTCTTTATTCCTCCTCGAGCCTGAGCCCCGCTACTCAGACCCAAGTGGTGATGATGAGTATTTACAGGTGAGAAGATGAAGCATATGAACAATGCTCACAATATTTTTTTGGGGGTGGAGGGGGCGATGATGACGGATTGTGTCCGTAACACTGTCAATTAACCTTGAGAGAGAGGTTTGTTATTTTAAAACGTTGTCGTAATTAAAATATCCAGTAACTCCATCATGAATTCGTTTAGAAAGTTTGAAGTCTACTAGAAACACGACGACTGCGAAAGCCATTATTTTCGTAGAGTGCTACGTATCGTTTTGTAGAACTTCCCGTCTTTTTTGAAGCAGACACGGAAGCATCGTGTGACAGTGTGCGTCGTTGGTTGGTTGGTTGGTTGAAAAACTTTATTTGGGTCCTGCAAGGCGCGCTTCAGCGCGCAGCGGATGACTCCCACGTCGGGACCGTCAGACCATGCCTGCTGGCCGCGTGCCATAAGAATATGGCACCATTGGCGGTAATCGCAGCCTCAACCTCGTCGTCACCGGTAGAAATCCGCACTTATTTGTCTACTCCGTGCTTAGCTTGAACTTCCCAGGGCAAATTAGGTCTTCCATCTTCGTAGAAAGCCACGAATCAAAGCTGCTGTTAAGAGCCGAGGAGCATTAACTATCGCCATTTTCGCTAGAATTGTAGGGCTTCGTTGCTAGGTCGGCTATGCAGGCGGAAGTGTAGTGCGAACCGCATAGATTTTGAGAGTTGATACTAAAGAGCGCCTTCAGTGTCGCAATAGGTTCTTGAGAAACCTCGATGGCGCTTATAAGTGTATCGTAAAGCTAATGCAGCCCTGCAAGAGAGCCTCCACCTGGCTTTTGTTAACCGAAATTCTGCTGTGATAAAGCAGCGGCTAGTTAAATTTTTGTTAGAAAAAAATTTGTTCTTGCCTTTACGCCTGGTTAACGTCTGAAGACAAACGCAACTGACTGTCACTAAAGGCATTTTTCCCACTTAGACTCTTAAGCGCTGCGAAGTACCATGCCAAAGGAACGAAAACAGGATGCGAGTGCTTGAGTGACGGGTGTGCTTAATGCTCAAGCAGCATTCTTCGACCAGGGTTGTGCGTAATTATAAAGGCGTGTCATCAGTGTTCGTAACAGTAAACAAAGAACCGCAAAAAACAAAGTCCTTCCGTTGTAGTTAGACTTCTCAATGGGTCCATTAGCACCATAAATGAACAGGAGATTCGCCATAAGAACTCTGGAACAGCTGGCACTTCCTCGCTGCTGCTCAATGTTTCTTAGCCGCTGGAGTTCCTTCCTATGCCGTTTGTGACAGCTGTCGAGTTACTATAGTACCTCGGCAGCTGCAAGTGCTGAAGTGCCAATATTTTTCTCATTCTTTATCCTGGAATACCACGCGGAAAATGAAGTAGCAATTCCAGAGCAATAACAAAGCATGTAATATTCTCCTGGTCTCAAAAATCTGCCTAATTTATCTTTTGTGTGGCAAGCCGGGTGGTTTAAATTGCATTTAATTTTCGTTTTGAAGCTGTGGTGCTTGTCAATTATTTTCCTGACGCACTTTCAGTTATAGGAACGTAAGGTCTTTATAACATTTCGGATCGCATTTGTTTTTGTCGTGCAGCAAACTGCAAGGCAACTATTTTTTATGATCATATTGGGCTACCTAGTGTTGTACTTCTTCTGTCCTCGTGACGTTCTCTTATTTTTGATTCACCATGGATTTTTTTTTTCAGGCTAAAAAATTGCCTCAGGGTGATTCTACGTAAGATCGAACAATCGATGGCTGGTCGACCTCTCAAATTTATTTCAAAATTTTATATATTATTGCCTGATGAGTGGAAAGAAGAGATCCGCAATTTGTTTTGCCGCCAAAAATTTTTTCGAAGCACAGGAAATCAATAATGACGCAGAGGTGGAGTGGAGCGCTCATCCGCTCTGCTGTTTTGGCCAACTTTCGTTATGAATTGCACAAAATATATTAAAGTTAGGTAGCTCAAATTGTTTTAACTAAATATATGCATGTTTTTGCTTCTGCTCAGGTATTTTTAGTTTTGATGCGTAGTGTAGATGTTTTTATAAAAAACCTCAAAATTGGCCCAGGAGACGTTATTTTCTTTACTTTGAAGGTCTTTATCTCGAAAAATACTTGTAGCAGAGCGACAAAAATTGCGCATTCCGTTCTTCGCATGGTTATCTGCCACACTGCCGAATCTTATATTTATATAACTTTTAAGTAAAGAGATATGATCGGGCTAAGAAAACACTGGACAATGAAAACTTCTGACGACAATTAAAAAAAAAAACCATTTTTTATATTTCTTAAACTTTGTCCACTTATTCTCCTCCACATCAGCTTTCATATTCATTGAAAACATGTTGCATAATGTCGTTGCACTAATAGTTACGACCCCTCCAATGAGACCCTCAGGCAAAGATTGGCAATTCCGACTTCTTGCCCAGCAAGTGTATAAAATGCAGGCAGGATTGAATTGCTTTTTATTAAAAGGCCAGCAGGTACCGAAAAAGGTGTCGCCGGCACTGAACACGGTAATTTTGAAATTATTTCGTCACTGCAGCAGCCACGAGCGTGGGGTTCCCAGCAGGCGCGCGTTGTAAGAGACGGCGCAGTGAGAGCTCGTTTTCGCGTCCTCAGACCGATTGAGTTCGAACAGCAACACCTCTCGGGTGACTTTAACGCACGTGCACCGGTAGTCGCAGTGATCTGGTTGATTGCGTCGATTTCTTTTTCAGGGGGCATAAGAATGTCATCGTTAAACTGTGCGTTCCGTGAAGATCTTTCATTGCAATGGTAGCAAAAGCACGCGTAGCACAAGTAGTCCGTCTCACTGGCAGTCACTGATCTTTGGGGCGTTAAACGTTTCTTCAAAGCGTATATGCCTAGGTCGGTAACTCTGCGAAATTTTGGCTTCTTTGCAATAATTAAAGGAGCACTGACACGATTCTGAGACATCGCAAAAGGGACATTTTTTGCTTCGTCGGTGTGCAGTGTCAACGCTGTCCACACACTGGAGTCGGAGAACACGTATAAAATATTTTAATTTGACTTTGAAGTTTTCGTCGCTGAGCATCTGCAAGCCAGCTCCACTGCAAGGACATTATCCCGACGAGTCAAGACAGTTCCCCCGAGTATCCAAGTTCTGCGTCCTGCATGCAGCCTAAATCGTACAAATCACTGTCAGGGTCACAGGACGACAATTCACTCATCCCTGTTTATGTGCAGCACGAGCAGATGACGAATTTGCTGCTAGTACGTCGCGAGTTTCTGTATCTCCGTGACGTCACACTGCTATGAAACGACACTGAGACGCCACCCCCTCGATATCGAAACCGAAAGTGTCTTTTTAAGGTGGCGCTAAATAAAATATATACGATGCATTCCCAGGCACCACAATAGTCGTTTTAGGTTTCTCGACACCAGTATTTTTATTTAGAGCAACAATCCGAAATTTTTAAATATTCGTGTCAGTACTCCTTTAAGCTTCTTGTGCTTCGAAAGGTAGACTCCACAATACACTGATTCCGAGCTATACTTTCTCACCATGAGACGCACAGGAGGAGTAGAGTAAGAGCAAAGCACAAGAACTATCCGCGCCGAATGAAGTATGAACAGCGCTCTGAACGCGCGGCTAGTTCAGGCCGTCTGCTGCCGACATCTAAGATAGGCAAGCGCATCCGGTTATCGATAGTTTTACTTTTCTTTCCTTGGACATTTCATATTTTGCTTTGCCACTGGAGCGCCACATTAATGCTTTCCACTGATCTCAACTGGCGCAGCGCAGTTTCTCTGGCAGCAACATGCGTGAAGCGAGCGCTCATAGCTCCCTTATAGAGTTCCCATATTGCTTCCATCTCTGCCTTGTTATCAGCGCCTAGCTGCGATGCGAATGGAGGGCGGATAGAATAGCGAAGCTCCAGTGCACGTGCGTTCAAGTCACTGGAGAGGCGTTGTTGTTTCGAACTCAATCGGTCTGAGGACGCGAAAACGAGCTCTCACTGCGCCGTCTCTTACAACGAGCATCTCGGGTGCGCGCGCGCCTGCTCGGTAGCCCCGCGCTCGTGGCCGCTGCAGTGACCAAATAATTTCAAAATTACCGTCTTCAGTGCCGGCGGCACCTTTTTCGGTACCTGCTGGCCTTTTAATAAAAAGCAATTCAATCCTGCCTGCATTTTATACACTTGCTGGGCAAGAAGTCGGAATTGCCAATCTTTGCATAAGGGTCTCATTGGAGGGGTCGTAACTATTAGTGCAACGACATTATGCAACATGTTTTCAATGAATATGAAAGCTGATGTGGAGGAGAATAAGTGGACGAAGTTTAAGAAATATAAAAAATGTTTTTTTTTTAATTGTCGTCAGAAGTTGTCATTGTCCAGTGTTTTCTTTAACTTAGCCCGATCATATCTCTTTACTTAAAAGTTATATAAATATAAGATTCGGCAGTGTGGCAGATAACCATGCGAAGAACGGAATGCGCAATTATTATCGCTCTGCTACAAGGATTTTTCGAGATAAAGACCTTCAAAGTAAAGAAAATAACGTCTTCCTGGGACCAATTTCGAGGTTTTTTATAAAAACATCTACACTACAGCATCAAATCTAAAAATATCTGAGCAGAAGCAATAACATGCATGTATTTAGTTAAAAAATTTGCAGCTACCTAACTTTAATATATTTTGTGCAATTCATAACGAAAGTTGGCCAAAACAGCAGAGCGGATGAAGCGCTCCACTCCACCTCTGCGTCATTATTGATTTCCTGTGCTTCGAAAAAAATTTTGGCGGCAAAACAAATTGCGGATCTCTTCTTTCCACTCATCAGGCAATAATATATAAAATTTTGAAGTAAATTTGAGAGGTCGACCAGCCATCGATTGTTCGATCTTACGTATCACCCCTCAACTGTTTCTCGAAACGAACATTTGCTTTAGTTATTTATGCCAAGAGAAGCTGCTCTGAACACTCAGCAATATATGCTGTCATGCTGTCCATAAATATAAGCTGTCGTGAAAACTAAAACAGTGTGAACTTTCAGTGGACCAGTATGGCATTCATTTGAGTGGATCTCCTTATTTTTTTACATTATCTTCATAATTTATAGCAGGTACGTCAGTGCCATAAAGTATGTGGTAGCGCCACCGGAGTTTCTTAATTTCCTCACGATGCTTCAATGCATCAAAGCATCATTCACATGTGCATTATGGCTGCGGAGAAGCACCAACGGAACATTGTTGCTTGCAAATAATAGCAACAAGGCTTTCTGCGTCGACGACAACTGGAAGTTGCATGTCTGGCTAGTGATCTCGCTGTTCTCGCTGCAATGTTCTATATTGCTTTGTGGTACGTTATTTGAAGATTGTTAATTAAAGTGAGTCAGGACAGATAGCAGGCTTCTTTATAGCTGCAAAAAAGAAGATTTAAAAAATGAAGCTCATATTCAAAGCACCGCGCTTTTTTGCAGAAAAAATACCTGGTAAGTTAGACATTAGCAACGAGAAATGTTTGATTAATTACCTTGCTAATTATCAAAAATACAATGTGTTTGTCGATTACTAACTTTCAAACACATTCTGTACTCGTATTTTTGAATGTGCTGTCGCGGATTAGTGAAATCCCATCGGAGAAATCTTGAGACTAGTAGGCTATGACAGTACCCACCTCACGAATGCGCGCAAAGATGCCTCGGCGTTTCAGTTAAGGAAGCCTCGTAATGTTTGAAGAAAGCTTTTACAAACTCGTTATTAGGAATGCTCATATACTAAGGCGAAATCCCCATATCTCTCATGAGTTGAAGAAATCAGTGTCCGACGCTGACAACTCGTACGGTACCGAAAATCCATCACATGACATCAGCAACGATGTCATCACGCGACATCGCCACTTGGTGCTCTCTTTAGCGTTGTTGAAAGGGACTGTGAATTTTTTAGCATATGTTAGGATTGTGTACATCAAAGGGAGTGCCAGTTCGGACAATTATACCTAGGAAATATTTGCTCACTCTTCCACACTTCAAAATTAAGATAAATAATCGTCGTTTTGGACAGCCACCTAAAAGCGAAACTAAAGGGAAATATATTTCGAATTCCTGTAGTAAATTACTGACACAGCAAGTGAGTATCAACTATTACCATGAAGATAGTCTTGCTTAGACAGGAAATACTACTGCTATCTGGCGTTTAGCGCACCAAACAACGGTATGATTGAGGCACGCCGTAGTGGCAGGGCCCCAGAAATTTAAACCATCTGGTGTCCTTTAACATGCACTGGCATCGCACAGTACTCTGGTCTCTAGCATTCCGCCTCCATCGAAATGCCATCGACGCTGCCCGGATTGAACCCATGACTTTCAGACCATCAGCCGAGCGCCGCATGCTACTGTGCTAAGGTGGCGGACAGCCATGGAAAATACGCGAAAGAAAAAAGGCGGGTTGCAACGCCATATCGTTGATTCCATGATAAGTTGGCATAATGTCGCGTATTTTCATTTGATATTATATGACCTATAAGTATACACATAGATATGTATTTAACGAACAATGAGCATAAACACTCATATTTTCTCTTACATATACACAAATTCACATGTCTTGAAAAGACTGGGCAACAATATGTAGGGTAGTCCAAAATGATGTGCGTTTTTTATTTCAAGGTGTATAATTTTCCAAATTTTAGTTCCTTTAAAGTTTATTAGTTTTTTCGGTAAATCTAATGTATCCATATGTGTCATCTTTGAATACGGCGGATTAGTTGGAGAAGAGAAACGCTGCGCTATTGCAACATCAGCACAGAAATGGAAAAGGAGTAGAATTAGAACAGCCTAATCATAGTGACGAACTGTTTTAAAGATAACGCGCCCAATATATGATTCCTCTTTTCAGAAAGCGGCATAAGGTGGCCAGCACTAACACACATGCTGCTTAAGGTAGACTGGTAAAATCGGCAAAAATAATGCTATAGGCATCGCCATCTCACGTAACATTACCAAGTCTCTGTGCTCTAGGAAATCCTGTCATAGTTCCTTATTGATCGGCTTCGTCATTTTCTTTGTTGTAGTTCTTTCAATGGTGCGTATCGTCATAGGAAATAGGCCATCTATCTCCGTTCAGTTTCCAGCTGCATTTTTTCATAGTGACGCATAAGTCAATACTTGTATACGAACTTCACCGCATCTCCTGAGGAGGCCTGTCTTTGTGAAGAAGTCTTTTGGTCAAAGTGATGGCTACTCATCCTTAGTGAATGGGCACATCAGGTGCAATGTAGGACGCAACATAGATGTCATCTTATTCGTGTCGGCTATTCAGAGAGGTCAAAGGCTGACACGATCTACGACGTAGAGTGAAAGAAGGAGACTTTCAATACTCCATCCTTGAATGTGCATAA